>NW_016807891.1:1535449-1564231 GCF_001698545.2 Rhinopithecus bieti
AAAAAAAAAAAAAAAAAAAAAAGTCAACTTGGTGTAGCTGCAAACAAAAGTATCTCATTTCCCCACTCAATAGCTAATTCTCTAGCAGTCAGAATTCAGAACACATGTTGCTTGATTTACGGTGGCAACCAGTAATTTGTGTGAGAAAGACTTAATTTAGAAGAACACACATGTCATTTTTTTTCATAACCAAGTAAGAGTTACAATTAGTTTGATTCATATGCTGTCACGGATGTCTCCACCACACTCACAGTGAACAATAAGAAGTTTTCAAGGCAGCTCTTTGATGGAGAGAACTATTTCTCAGTTGTGTAATTAATACTAAACATAAATCCTCCTCCATTTCCCTATTGACTATTCCATGCTCACTCGAGCATCATTATCTATGAGTGATCATTAAGTAGAAAAACCACTGAACATATTTGCTTTTTTATTGAATTATATTTTGTAGCATTCTGCCTTTGGGAAATTGCCAAAATTAGTAGTGAAATGCCCCAAATAACCTGCTGAAAAGTTGGGAAATGCCTTAACTTTTCTCCCATTATGACACATACCTTAAGCAAAATTGTAGTAATATGATTCCATTGAAAACCAGATCAATCAAAATGTTTTCTAATGTTTGTCATACAAATAAAGAAGATGCAAGACTGGATTTAAAACACAAATAAGCATGCTGTTGATAGCTGAAGAACTGAAGTGCTCATTATTGTTTTATAGTTGCAAAATTCCTCTCTTGCCTAACATCTGTCGGTAAAATAATTAAAATCACATTAAAGATTGATTTCATCAAGAAGAAATAAAGCACTACCCACAGATGGAATCTTAGAAAAGTTATCACATGGGATATGGAATAGCAGATATGGGATCAATGGAGTTCATTTTAGAGTAGGGATCTCTAACCCCCAAGCCAAAGACTGACTGGCCCATTAGGAACTGGGCTGCACAGCAGGAGATGAGTGGTGGGTGAGGGAGCATTACCGCTTGAGCTCTGCCTCTGCTGTCAGATCAGCAGCAGCATTAGATTCTCAGAGAAGCATGGAACCTATAGTAAACCGTGCATGGGAAGGATCTTGGTTGCATACTCCTTATGAGACTCTAATGATCGATGATCTGAGGGTGAACAGTTTCATCCCCAAACCATCCTCTCCCCCAGTCTGTGGAAAACTCGTCTTCTACAAAATGCATCCCAGTGCCAAAAAGGTTGGGGATGACTATTTTATACCACACACATGTGCACATGTTGCATGTACCACTGAGCATATATTCCTAGTATATAAACAAAGTTTTTGTTTTCTGTCATAGGTTAAATAATAGCATAGCAGCATAGGTGTTGAATAAAGCCATTCAGTCCATGTACATTTTGTCACAAAAATAAATATAACAATTATTATTATTATTATTTCTTTGAGACAGAGTTTTGCTCTTGTTGCCCAGGCTGGAGTGCAATGGGGAAACCTTGGCTCACCGCAGTCTCTGCCTCCTGGGTTCAAGTGATTCTCCTGCCTCAGCCTCCTGAGTAGCTGGGATTACAGGCATGTGCCACCACGCCCTGCTAATTTTGTATTTTTTAGTAGAGACGGGGTTTCGCCATGTTGGCCAGGCTGGTCTCGAATTCCCGACTTCAGGTGATCTGCCCACCTCGGCCTCCCAAAGTGCTGGGATTACAGGTGTGAGCCAACACGCCCAGTGAACAATCATGTTTTTAATGATCAAATATTTTACACAAAATACCCACTCAATCAATGTTGAGAAAATTTTGAGACGTGAGCTTAGTCTCATCTACTTGGTTTATCACAATCTCTTAAACTAGGTAGACATGGAATAATCAAACTGGTTGGAAAGAAGCAGAGTGAAAAGTGGGAGGGGCACCACCATCCTTCACCAAAAGGCCCTCAATGCCACACCTCCATGTAGTGTCTGCAGGTCTCATAGTCCACATGGCCTATTTTAGGTTGATTATGCGGTTCTTCATATACTGGGCAATGCATGTTCCATTAAAACCTGAAACATTAAGTAAATGAAAAAATAATATTGGCAACAACTCATCTGTCTGGAGTGGTTACCCTGTGCCAGGCAGCAAGTGCTGGAACATAAAAAACGCAAAGAGCCCATGTGTTGGGAATGTTTACTATGCCCATGAACCATTGAGGAACAAGACCTAAGCTCACATTGCCTGGGGTTGGTGGAGCTTCAGTATCCCAAAGCCATCCTCTACATAACCCTACCCCTTTCATCTGTCTTCTCTCTGAAACAACAGTATCTTTCTAAATGCAAAAGCTAACCTTGCTCCTTGCAACTTTAAACTCTTCAGTGGTTCCCCATTGCCGGCAGCAGTGGCTTTTGACCTGTGTGATTAGGACTGATGGACTGGAAGAAAGCCCTGTGGACGTACACACTGATAATAAATAGAGAGAGATGTAACTGAAGCAACTGGTTCCCTCCACCAAAACTTACCTTTTTTACGTGAAATGCACTGACATTTTCTATTCTAGTCTATTCTTTAAAAATGCAAATCGCAACCCACTGAATTGATTTCATGACCCACTACCCAGTGCCACGTAAATTGAAAACCACCCCTCTGAATGGTAAAATGTACGTTCCTTGGCCTGGGATACCAAGTTTTCTGGGATCTGGATTCTCATCTCTCATTGATACATCCAGACCCTTCCCTATATCATTTGATTTGCAGTTCTCTCACTGAATGGTCTCCTGAGTTTTGTGTACAAACTCATCCCTCTGACCCACCATGTCCATCTGGGAACTCCTGTTTAGACCCACACACCCGGACAGTCCTAAATTGTCTGGCTTCTCACCACCTCTTGATCCAGGTAAATATTTATTAGTTTAGAGGGGAACAGACATTCCCGCTGCTTTACCTGGCTATTTGCTCTATTGGAATTTGGACTTGGCTCATCTACACTCTTGATTCCTTTCGCTCCTACCAGTGTATTCCCTCTAATTCCTGTTCATCTCCTCCTTTTTTGAAGGGTCAGCAGTTCAGGTGATTCCCACAATATTTACAAGGTGCACTGCTTCCCACCACCGGGCCCAGGATGGCTGTCTGCTGCGCCTCCTCACACTGGGTGCAGTTAGAATCAGGCACATTTCAATACAGAATGATGTTTCAGGAAAATAGTGGAGTAGACATGGATTCCAGGCTACTCTTAAATTAGTAAAGACTGGAGCTATGGTGGATTTCAGGCTATTCCAAAATTAGTATAGACTGAGCAAGTTGTTGGGCAACATCACATCGTCATCACACTTCACATCTTTGGGTTGGAATTTCAGAGCAGCTGGCATCTTCTGATGCCAAGCTGATCTCAGATGACAGGGAGATGAAAGGCAAGAAACCCTTTGTCTGACAAATGTCCTAGCTATAACACAAGTAATGCCATACTCTTTTCTCTCCACCAGTTAAAAAACACCCTTTCTGTTCATATCAATTATTTTTCCCCATATAAATGTATTTATATTAAAAAAAACAAAAACTCTTGTTTGCTGGATGGGTATTTTCAAATGTGTGCTTATTGTTTTTAACTTCTTCATGTTATTCTTCTGATTTCTAGTGATCTCTGAAGTACCCATGTGTATTAGTCAGTTCTCCAGAGAAAACAGAACAAATAGGATATGTCCATTTCTGTCTGTCTATTGAGAGAGAGAGAGAGAGAGAGAGAGA
The DNA here is from genome assembly GCF_001698545.2 of Rhinopithecus bieti. Lineage (NCBI taxonomy): Eukaryota > Metazoa > Chordata > Mammalia > Primates > Cercopithecidae > Rhinopithecus > Rhinopithecus bieti. The sequence goes on from NW_016807891.1 coordinate 1,539,126, forward strand.
GAGAGAGAGAGAGAGACAGAGAGAGAGAACATTTATTTTTAGAAAGTGGCTCACGTGACTGCAGAAGTTGGCAAGTTAAGATTCCACAGGCTAGATGAGAAGTCTGAAGGTAGCCTGGAGGCAGAATTCCTTCTTCCTTTGGAGACTTCAGTCTTTTTCTCTTCAGGCCTTCGGCTGAATGGATGAGGCTCACCCGCATTATAGAGGTAATGTGATTCACTCAGAGTTTACTGATTTAAATGCTAATCTCATTTTAAAAATAACCTTCACAAAAACATCTAGTCTTTGACCAAATATCTGGGTACAATGGCCTACCCAAATTGACAATTAACCATCACACCATAGTTTCAGACAACTTAAATAATGAAGCACATACATTGTAGAAAAAATATTTCCTCTCCTCCTCACTAATGTTTCACTGGAGTTGTTTGTGTTGAAATCTAGAGGGACCATACAATTCATTTTTCATGTCTTATTCTCCAGGAGAGTAGCCAATTCACTGAAGAAATGGCATAGACAGGTGGCCGTCAGCAAAGAAGAAGTCACTGTTCTAGAGAAGTCACACCAGACCACCATGGCATCATCTCTGCATCCCTGATACCATTGTATGAGCAGACCCCATGCCTACACCATCAGTGCTTAGAACATCTTCATAATGGAGGGAGTTTAAATAAGCATTGCTTTCACTTTCAATAGCCTTTACAACGATGGAATACTTTCATTTTAATTGATTGAATTACTTAAAGGCAATACAAATTTAGTTAACTTTAGTTAGTGGAAGATGATACACAAAATTGTTATCATATACCATGGTCACTTCATTGTGCTACCCACATCAGTGTAGAATGTATTCATTCCAATAGAGAGAATGGCCTTTTCACTCCTGAGCAAGTCTTGACATTATTTTATGAGCTTGGAAGGGAATATTGTCATGTTAAAAGTATGAAGAAAAGTCAATGAATCACACATGTTAAATACCGAGAAACAGTTACTAAAAAAAAATGTAGATATCTTTTGGAGTCTGGAAGCAGATGAACAGGTACCAAGAATGCTGGTGCTCCTGTTCTGAGGTCTCTTTAACCTGAAACTTTCTGACGGTTTGACAGTGGAACACGTGACCTTTGCAAAACATCTACCCATTGAAGCCTGAAGGCAGAACTGAAGAAAGAACAGGAAGCTTTCCTTTCTGAGACGTGTCAGTCATCCCCACCGGGGCACCTATTATTTGTTTACTCTTGCACTTTCCCTCATCAGGAAAGTGGAAAAGCCTGGAAGTAGCTGCAGTAATCTTCTCTCCTTCTGACAGCCTGTGAGACAGTTTATTTGCTCATATGCTCTGAATGCTCTTTTATTTACCCAAGCATGAGTCTTACCATTTTTCATCCATCCATCTCCTGATATACAATGGACTATCCCATCAAGTTCCAGGACAGCGCTAGCTACTGAGGACAAACAGATGCCTAGAACACAACTCGTCTCTGAGGAGTCTTTAGTCTATGCAGAGGAATTGGGGCATGAAACTGAGACTAGTAATTAACCAGCTACCTTGGTAGCTGTTTTGTAAGAGTTATGTTCCAGGAAAAAACGCAAGCACACAGAGGGAAGACCAACTGCTAGGGAATAGACTCCATGACCCTGACCCACGGTGGGAGAGGATGGAGAGGGAGGCAGGAAGCCAGGAGGGCAATGTCAGCTGAGCACAGAGCCAGTGCAGAGGCAGCGCCAGCACTGGCACTGAGGACCCATGTGGGAAAGAGCTGGGCATTTAGAACCAGAAAACGGGGTCTGAAATCCCAATCCAGACATTACACACAGCTGTGCAATCTTGGACTTCACATATGGGAATCTCAGTATCATCATCAGCCCCATAAAGAAAACGCCCGGCCAAGCACAGTGGCTCACGCCTGTCATCCCAGCACTTTGGGAGGCCGATGAGGGTGGATCATGAGGTCAGGAGATCCAGACTATCCTGGCTAACACAGTGAAACCCCATCTCTATTAAAAATACAAAAAATCAGCTGGGCTGGTGGCAGGCGCCTGTAGTCCCAGCCACTCAGGAGGCTGAGGCAAGAGAATGGCGTGAACCCGGGAGGCAGAGCTTGCAGTGAGCCAAGATCGCACCACTGCACTCCAGTCTGGGCGACAGAGTGAGACTCCATCTCAAGAAAAACAAACAAACAAACAAACAAAAGAAAGCTCCACCCACCCTGCATGTTTTCATTGATATTCTAATGAAAACACAAAATGATCCTGGTATAACAGGATCACAAATAAATGCTAGTTCCTTTCCTCCTGGCAGCCTAGGAAATGGCCTCTTTAACATGTCAGTGGTATACAGAGGTGGATCCTATCTCTCACAGAATTTGGACAAAGTGATTAAATGTTTTTTTCCCTAAGAATTAAAAAAACAAACAGAAATAGACCCGGAACAGACATCTTAAAGAGTAATATCAGAGCAATAGAGATGTGGCCAGGCAGCAGCTGAAGTGTAAGGAAAAGGAGCAGGAGAAGGAAACGAGCCAGTGTCTCTCCAGCGATGACCTAAGGAGAGGCCCCAGGAGAGGGCAGGTGGGCTCAGGACCATTATCCATGTTCAGGTCTGACCTCATCACGATAACGAGTCCTGAAACTCCACTTGATCTTATTTCTGCTGGCGGGGCACAATGATGAAGATAACTGACCTGCGAAGGGGAGAGTCTTACATGGGTGAGGTGGGACTGCTCAGGGTCAGTTCATAAATAGTCTACTTCCTCAGTGTCTGTGAGCCTGGTGCAAGAGTGGGGTGTGTGTTTGGGGTGCTGACAAATTACATTGCTGAGTTCCTGATGGGAAAGGCCAGGCCTGGCTGGATTGAAAGGTCTGGCTGTTAACCGGGAAGCTATCTTGGTGGACATCCAGATGGACAACTGGGACATCCAGGCGGCGCCTGTGATCACTGCTGCCTTTAAATGCAGCCAAAGAAGGCAAGGAAAGGACAATGGTGTTGATGAAAAGGGTCAAACTCTGTAAAATATTTGAAGAGATTTATTCTGAGCCAAATATGAGTGACCATGGCCTGTGACACAGCCCCCAGGAGGTCCTGAGAACATGTGCCCAGGGTGGTCGGGGTACAGCTTGGGTTTATATATTTGAGGGAGGCATGAGACATCAGTCAGATGCATTTAAGAAACACATTGATTGGCTTCAGAAAGGTGGCCCAACTCGAAGCAAGGGGAGGGGTGGGGCTCCCAGGCTATAGGTACATTTAAATGTTTTCTGGTTGACAACTGGTTTGAGTTTATCTGAAGACCTGGGATCAATGGAAAGGAATGTTGAGGTTAAGGTAAAGGACGGTGGAGACCAAGTTGTATTGTGCAGAGGAATCTCTGAGATCGCAGACTTCAGAGAGAGGGCAGGTTGTAAAATGTTTCTTACTAGACCTAAAAGGGTGCCTGTCTCAGTTGATGATTTCCTGGATCTGGAAAGGAAGAAGGAAAAAAATGGGGATTCTCTATAGAAAGTGAATTTTTCCCACAAGAGATTTTTGCAGGGCAATTTCAAGATATGGCAAGGAAATATATTTTGGGGTAAAACATTTTGATTTTCTTGCTTGTTATGGTCAGATTGGAAAGTAAGTCATGATATACAGGGTCAAATAAAACCCACGTGATGAGAATGTATGGTTTGTAGGGCATGACTCCCCAGACCCCTTAGATGGGAACTTGGGCAAGATAAAAAGTCAGAGCTTAGTTCTCAATGGCAAGCCTGTCAAGCCAGTGCTTCCCAAAAGGGAGTGTCTCCTTTCTGTTCCTAAAAGGAAAGTCCTCCCTTACCATCTCTCTTTGAAAGTGAAAGTCTTACTGGAGGGAAGTGAAAGTCTTACTGTAAAACAATAGTTCTTTACAGTTGAAGAGAAATTTTTTAAATGTTTTCAATTCAGCTGAGAGAAAACAATTCACATGTTTTTCACATTGAACAGTTTGCGGCTATGTCCTTTAGGCTATTTGATCCCATCTTTTGCCATTAAATGTTTTTATTAGAAAGCTTTACAAACAGATTCTTTCGAAATGTTCATTTAACCTCAATTTCAGTGGTTTCTATAAACGGAAACTGCTAGTGTTACCTTAAAAACCACGTCCAGTTTGTAGGGTTTTGTCATGCTGAACCTGGAAGCTTCCAGCTTGACCTCAAAGGAATGGAAAGGGTATTTTAGGCACTGGGTCCACACAATGGCCTCTCCAAAGAGTCACACTTTGAAATCCTCTTCCAGCTTGAACTGATTCAGTTGCTTCAGATACCTTCTTGACCTCTGCAATTCCCAGCATAGAGAAAATTTCCCATATAGCACAGAGCACAAACCTCCTTCCAAGAGAGAGTTCTGAGATATGCAAAACTCTGCAGAGGGTGTGCCTGGCCTCAGGTGTTTGTCTTTAATCTCAGGGCCCAACTCGCTAGAATCCTGACCCCAAGCCTATGGTCTCGACCAAATAGGCCCCGTCCAATAGCCTCACACAGGGGTCCATCTATGGAGGGCTCTGGCTGGTCTTCCAGAAGAAACAAGGTTCAATGATCAGGATCATGAAGGTGGCAGGCCCTAAGTAAGCCCCATTCCAGGCTCTTCCAAAGGACCTGGAATAAACACCCTTAACTAATTTCCTCCAACATGAGGTTCCCAAGCTCACTAATGCAGAAGCCATGAATGTCTTCAGAGTGTCTCAGTTAAAGTGCACAGTCCTGAGGTCTGTTGGTGGGCACTGAGGCTTTGGTACTAGGCTCCAGGCCCCTCAGTGGGAGGTGCTGCAATGGGCAGGATGCCAAATACAAAAGTGCACCCAGAGACACGGGGTGACTCTCATGCTAGGCGTGAATAGGGTCAGTGCCTGGGGCTTCCTGGAATTGTGCTTTTCACCGGGCCATTTGTGCTTTATGTGGAGTGCCTGGGTGATGAGTTGGTGCTGGTGTAGAGTTTCTTTCTTTTCTTTGGTGTGGCTAAATCTGTATCAATCTAGAAGGTGTGTACCTAACTCTGGCTACTGTAGTAATTTAATAGATGCTTAGTAGTAGTAGTAAAAATTCTGCTAGTGATATAAAAACCAAGAGATAAACAGATTGATATAGTCATTGATTCTGGATTGCTGCATTTCTCCGTTAGGTCTCTAATATCTACTTAATCCAACACTAAACAGATGTTCGACAACCAACTGCTAATTCAAACTGGATGTATGAATTTCACTGCAGACATAAAGAGGCAGGCGTGGGGTGAAGACCTCACACCACTCTTTAAACAGACGATGGTCTGGGTAAACTGTTGTGGTTCTATCAATTTCCTTACTCGTGCTAGGATTGGACCTGCTTCCAAGCATACCGAAGGCAGTGTACCCAGAACTTCTCTGTGCTCTTGTTTCCTTCTGTAAAGTCCTTTCATGAAAATCTCTTTCAGGAGATTCTTTACGCAGGTTGACAACCAGGATGGGGTGGTCTGTGTGCAATAGCATCCAGGTAGGTGAGACTAAAGATGACGAAGTAAACTGCAGTGGCTTTGAGGGTAAGAGAATAAACATTCTTGGCAATACTTTTCTAGACCTAACACAAAATGTGTTCTAAGCTGTGTGAAATGCTACTAAAACATCCATGGTCCCAGCACTATAAATTAAAAATAGAACTGAAGGCAGTGCTGCCGTGCTGGGCTGGCAGGAGGCTGGCCATGCAGAGAGAGGCAGGAGGACATCTGTCTGCTGGGAAGGCTGGGAAAAGACTGACCAGGCTTCTTCCGTGCTGGTGGCCACTATGCCATGGAGAGGGGCAGCAGCTGTTATCTGCACTAGCAACAGCTGGATGAAGGAGTCTCAGTTGCATTTCTGCCTGTGACCTTGAAATGAGGAGAGGTATATTTGCCAATGGTCCCTTGCTTCCAGAACACTGATGGCTGCTAAATTTTGCACATTTGCTTGGTTGGGAAATGCTGATATCCTAACCTAAGGAATTCTGTTATCCTTTAGACCTCAGTATTGTCTCCCTAAAATCTGGAAATTACCTTTCTTTTTAGTGTTTGTGTGTGCTGTACCACTAACTTTTATGTTATCCTTTGAGTGACAGTGATTAACAAAAGTGAGGAGGCTACGTGTGGTAGGGAGAATAATGGTTTCCCTCAAACATTCATATCCGAATTCCAAGAACCTGTCTATATGTTACCTTGCACAGCAAAAGGGACTTTGCTTTCAAAATAAAATAGAGATGAGGTGAGAAATGATCTATTTCAAAGAACATGCTATGGAGATATCATCTGTGAAAAGCATGCAATTAGAAATGTCTTTTTATGTGATTTTCTGGACAAAACACTCTAAACACTCTCATATCTGCACAGTGATATACCTTAGGAAAAGAATTTCTAAATTCAGTTAAAAATCTTCCAAATAAAGATTCAATGAGTCTTAAATCCATTTACTAAAAAATAAAAATACAATATTTTTTGGTTGAATTTCAAGAACTGGTTGACATCAGAAAAGATGGAGACAGATCAGCTGAATTTTACCAAAACTTCCATGTCAGCATGAACAGGACTGAGAAGTGAGTACCATGATTTGGAAGCCAGGTCACTGAGTATTGCATCATTGAATCATTTATTCGACCATTAAAACCAAGTGTCAGGATAAACCAAACTTTGTTATAAGCGTTTGATTGCAAAGTGTTAACCAAAAATTTCCTAAACATACCTTTTGATTGGGAGTCTAATCTACTTGCATTTGACATAATTATTTATTGGGAGGGGTTTCCTTTGCCATTTTGTTCACTGTTTTCTGTTTGTCTTGTGGTTCTTTTGACCCTCTTTTTCCCTTTTGCCAAGTATGCATTTTCTATCATAATAATCTTACCAAAAATATTAAATAAGAAGGTTTAAAGTATTTTGAGCTATTAAAAGTAGATCTTTTAAAATTTTTTCTAAATCTTTGTCTACCCTTAATTTTAACTTGTGATTGATAATCTACATAAATATTAGCACATATAATTTATGAACAAGCAAATATATAAAACAACTGGTTAAAAATATTTACCCACAGGTGTGCACAATCAAAACAGTTTGATGCCCCAAGCTTTAGAGGTATATATCCCTGTCAAAATCACCCTTGTTGGTTCTCAAATAGCCAAATAAAATTTTTTAAAACTTTTCAAGTAAGGAAATATACTGCCTTGGGACTTAGGGAAGCCAGCCATCAAGTAAAGACTTTTTGAGTTTCTACATTGCTTGGTGTTGGGACACTCGATTCTGCCTCCAGCAGCATGAACAAGGATCTTTCCTTACCTCCCATAGCTATCCTTCCCTGCTTCTGAGCTGAAATGGTTAATTTTATGTCAACTTCAGTAGGCTATTGTGCCCAGTTGTTTGGGCAAATGGTAGACTATATGTCACTGTGAAAGTATTTTTTTTAACATGTGATTAACATTTACAATTAGTTGACAGATTAAGTAAAGCCAATTACGCTCCACAGCATGGTTGAGACTCATCCAATCAGCTGAAGAACTTAAGAGTGAAGACTGAGTTCCCCTGAAGAAGAAAGAATTCTACCTCCAAACTGTAAAACAGAAATTCTGCTTGTGTTTCCAACCTTCTGACTCCAGACTGCAGCATCAGCTCTTAACTTACTCTCCAACCTGCTGGCCTGCCTTACAGATCTCAGACTTTCCAGCCCCTATGGTTGCATAAGCCAGTTCTTTAAAGTAAATTTCCTTCTCTATATATACACCTATGCCATTGTTTGTGTTTCTCTGGAGAACCCTGACTGCCCCACTAATCCACATGTAAAGGGAGCACAGTCAGAGCCAACAACCCTGTCCTGCCCATGCCTCTCTCACTCTTCAGAGGATCTGAGCAGCTCAATATAGCCTCTCCTCTTTTCCTTTCTCACAGTCCCTTCCTCCCTTCCTTCCTTCCTTCCTTCCCTCCTTCCTTCCTTCCTTCCCTCCCTCCCTCCCTCCCTCCTTTTCTTTCTTTCCTTTCCACTTTTCTTTTGAGTTCTGGGGGTACATGTACAGATTTGTTAATTGGGTAAATTGCATGTGGGTGAGTCTTGGTATACAAAAGATCCACTCATGGAAGCAGTAAGCATAGTACCTGATACGTAGCCTTCCAACCCATGTTCCCCTCCCACCTTCTCCTCTCAAGCAGTCCCTGGTGTCTATTGTTTCCATCTTTGTGTCCATGTGCATTCAATGTTTAGTTCCCACTTATAAGTAAGAATATATATACCTACATAAGTAGCTCCATCTTTTATTACTGTGTTTACACAGGTCATCTGGTTATAGCAAATTTATTATGCACACCAGTTTGGAAAGCAGGTAGTATGTAAATGGAGGCTCTCAGTGAGTACCTGGACAGTTGTGTGTAGCTGAGCCACAGTTCTAAATGCAAAGTCGAGTTTTACAACTACTCCTAGGAATCTCTACTTTCATGTAAATGACACAACAATAATGAAACTGTTTCTTGTAAGTTGGGTTATTCTGGTGGTGTTGGCTCACGGCAGAGGTATTACTTATCCTTAATAACTCAATTTCCTGGTCCCACAAGTGTCCTGTTACAAGCCATGGACATAAGAGGACTAACTGGCAAGTATAACTCTCAGAAACCACAGAGCTGTGGGATCAACACCAACTGCTAGAGGTTTTCAGCACATTTACAGATAAACAGACAATGAGTTTGGTGTCAATTTAACCAGACTGTTTCCATTTCCATTTGGAAGCTGGTGAAAAGCAATGAAATAACCAACACAGTAGAGCGATCTGGGTATTATAAAGATGAATAGAACACAAATGTACACACTCACACATACACACAAAGAAGACATGTTGGTTTATGCCAAATCTCATCTTAAATTGCACTGCATTGGAGAGATATGTGTAATTAGTTAAATTACACATTATTTAACTGGAACTGGATTGAATAGAGTGAACAGCTGCAGAATAAGGAAAACCATACCTACACTGAAAAGCAAACCTCTGTAAAGTTTTAGCCAACGGCATTTCTTGTTTCTTTCATCTCAGAATCTGAGTATTAGAACATTGAAATATTTAGTTTTCAAAAGACTCTGCATAAACTGCATCTTAGTGTTTTAAACCAAATCACCAAGAAAATTCAGTGTGACAGTAAATTACATGTATCAAGTTGACTGGGCCATGGTGCCCAAATATGTTGTGATCAAGCATTTTTCTAGATGTTTCTATAAGAGTTGTTTTTGGATGAAATGAACATTTAAATTGGTGATAAAGCAAATTGTTCTTCCTAATGTGTTCAAGGCCTTCAAAGAAAAAGAGTGATTTCTCCCAAGCAAGAAGGAATACTGCAGTAGATGCGCTTTGAACTTGAACTGCAGTATCTGCTCTTCCCTTGGTCCAGCCTGTAAGTCCACCCTGCAGGTTTTGGAATCGCCAGCCCCTATAATTGTGTGAACCAAACTTAAAAGAAATGTCTTTCCATATACATACACATTTTATTGGTTGTGTCTCTGGAGAACCCTGACTAATACACTTAAGATTTATACAAGATAATGCTTCTGCTTCCTTAGATTTTTGCTTTTAACAGAAGCGATACAGTAAATACACTTTTTGGCAGGTGTGGTGGCTCATGCCTGTAGTGGCAGCTACTCGGGAGGCTGAGGCAGGAGAATCGCTTGAACCCAGAAGGCAGACGTTGCAGTGAGCCGACATCATGCCACTGCACTCCAGCATGGGCAGCAGAGTGAGACTCCATCTCAAAAAAAAAAAAAAATCTATCTATCTATCTATCTATCTATCTATCTATCTATCTATCTATCTATCTATATTTCTCTTCCCTGGTAAAAGGAGAAACAAAACTTACAGAAAAAAAGCAAGTAAACATGTCAAAGAACATGCACAACCCAAGAGTGGACAAACCTTCAGGAGAAGGGATTCAAGGAATCTGTTCATGAGAAAAACCTGGAGAGGACAGCAACTATATGGAAACAGAAACTTCAGTTCAGGAAAGGTAGGGATATTGTCCACCCAGCACACAGAGGCTCAAAGCAGTCCATCAGTGCAGTGCATTAGTTGGGTACCACTGAAGATCTCCATGTTGAGAAAAAGTCTTTGGTTGACCAGCTTTGATATCTGCCTCTTTGAACCTAGAAGAGGGTTCATGTCGAAGGGTGAGGGACTCCTGCATTCCCCACTAGAAACCTGAGGAAAGCAGAGATGTCACTGCACTTGGTGGTCCGGGGTCTGGGACACTCATTTCCAATGAATGGTCACTTCCATCCATCAGCCTCTGTCGGAGCTGGGAGCTGCATCCCTCCTCAGTCACAGCTCTCTCCTCTGCCTGGTTCTTGCAGCTTTTCAGAACTAATTGCTGGGAATTTTGGCATCTAAATTTCAGCTGAGAGGGAAAAGTAAAGATCTGGATTGCGCATATCTGAACAGACCCCTATGACCCCTCGAAATATCATGCTGAGGAGACATTTCTACCATTGGGAGGCACATCTTTCTGGTCCTTGATATGCGAACTTAGGCAATTAACTCTCACGTGTGTTTCGCCCTTAGTGCAGGAAAGAACAAAAGAGCATACCCGTATTAAGTACTTTGCTTATGCATTAAAAATTAAAAATGTGTCCTGGCATGTGTACACATGTGTGCATGGCAGGGTGATGGTGTGGGGGCGGAGCACAGGCAGAGATGGAAGATACAGGAGGCAAGAATACCACTGGTTTGGGAAGTGAGAGTCACTGCGACATACTTAACCCTGATCATCCCTTCATGTCACTTTAATGCTCGGGGAAGACAGCATCATAGCACATAGCTCCTCCCATGTTTGTAGAAGACTTTGCCCTAATCTACACATTGCCCTAATCTACACGCTCTGCATATGCAGAAAAGTACGCGTGATGAAGGAAGCAGAAACTCAATGACTCAATGAGCTTCACTGATTTTCAAATATCCAGCACCCTGCCTTCTCAGCCCTCCAGTGGACTAACACTTTCCAAACTCCTTCATTTCGGGGAGCACGTTATTACAGGTTGACTATCCTTTATCCGAAATGCTTGGGACCAGAAGTGTTTCGGATTTCAGATTTTTTGGGTTCTTGGAATATTTGCATAAACATAATGAGATATCTTGGGGATAGGATCTAAGTGTAAACATGAAATCCACTTACGTTGTATATACACCTTATACACAAAGTCCAAAAATAATTGTATACAATATTTTTAACAATTGCACATGATGAAATTTGTGTTAAGTACTGGTGTGTGGAATTTTCCACTTGTGGCATCATGTTGGCACTTAGAAAGTTTCCGATTTGGAAGCATTTCAGATTCTGGATTTTCAGATTCTGGATACTCAACCGTTACTATGTGTTCAGAATTTGACAGCTCAATCATAGAAGACTGCAGACTCTAAAATCAGATGCTTTCATTCCTAGGGACTATACCTGAACCCAGGGATCTGTCATCCCCCTTCAGAGGGATTACAATCGCACATCTGCCTGAGTCACAGTGCACTCCCTCACATCCTTCCCACTTTGCTTATGTAATGAGATGATGAAACGCTGCCATATAGAATTTTGTACTCTGGTTCGAGTGCTGTGAGCGGGGACAGGACAACTGGCTGCTCAGCTACCCAGACAATGAGGAAGGCCCTCAGGGCCCCTTTGACATGAGAGACTAAAGAGTATTTATAGCTCTATATAGACTTTCTGTTCAATAATGTCATTTAGTGAATTTTCCCAATTAATTTTCCCAGAGCACTTATTACTTGGAATCAATTGATTAATTTTGTTGTAAACAATCCTGAAAAATTTTAAAGAGTAGAATCAGCATAGGATCAACGCAAGCCATCTAGGGAAGTGTTTCACCACTAGCAGCTGACCGGGCGCCGTGGCTCACGCTTGTAATCCTAGCACTTTGGAAAGCCGAGGCAGATAGATCATCTGAGGTCAGCAGTTCGAGACCAGCCTGACAAACATGGTGAAACCCCATCTCCACTAAAAACACAAAATTAGCTTGGCATGGTGGCGCATGCCTGTAATCCCAGCTACTTGGGAGGCTGAGGCGGGATAATCGCTTGAACCTGGGAGGTGGAGGTTGCAGTGTGCCAAGATCACGCCATTGCACTCCAACCTGGGCAACAAGAGCGAAACTCCTTCTAACAACAACAAAAAAAAATAAAAAAATAAAAAAATAAAGAAAGAAAAAGAAAAAAACCTAGCAGCTCATGTTTGAGGAGAGGTGTCTATGAGTCAGGTGCTAAGTGCTTTCCATATTAATGTCACAAATACCCTTATTTTACAGGACACAGCTCACAGGTGGTGAGGAAGCATCTGGGTCCAGACAGCTGAGCTCCAGAACCCGGATAGTGGAGACTCTGGTGTTTCAATAGGTGATCAGATGCAGGTGGGTGAGGGCTTTGTTTTGCTTCCCCACAACTCCTACGCCATCTTTGTAAGTGTGCATTTACTTCTGACAACTACAGTGTGTACTTCCTTGTAGTTCTGTTAATTGGGCCACATGATGGTTAATTCTGTGTGTCCACTTGACTGGGCCACGGCATGCCCAGATGAACCATGATCTCTGGGTGTGTCTGTGAGGGTGTCTGCAGATGAGACTGGCAATTGAATCAATGCACTTGGAAAAGTACACTGCCCTCCCAGTGTAAGCGACCACCATCCAATCTCTACTGAGGGCCAGAAGAGAACAAAAGGTGGAGGAAGAAGGAATTAGTCCCTGTTTTGGCTTCCAGCCTTCTGGCTTCAGCTGGAATGTCGGTCTTCTGCTCTTGAGCTGGGATTTTACATCCCGGACATTCAGGCCTTCAGATTTGGCCTGGGTCACACCACTGGCTTTCCTGGGCCTCCAGCTTGCAGAAGGCAGGTCTTGGCACTTCCCCGCTTCCATAATTGTGTTAGTGAACACTTCCCAATAGATCTCTTCCTGTATATATCCCATGCCTTCTGTTCTCTAAAGACCCCTGACTAATACAGTCCTAAAACCATTCAGACACTCAGAAATAACAATACAAGCAACAAAGTAACACAACCAGGTAAGGTACCATAAACGCAGAGCCCCTTTCCTACATAACCACTTTACAGTTACTTTTGTTGTAAAAAAGTTACAGTTACTGTTGGTTCCTTAGTCCTAGCCCTGAGTCATGGGAAACGCCTGCTCAGGACGATTTCCGTGACAAAAGCCTTGGAAACCATCCACCCCAAACTCAGAAACAACGTTTCTAGATCTCTCAGTGTCTAAAACCTAAGGGGATCTCAAAGGGCATCTAAAATTTGAAACATGAATGTTTCAGCCAGTCATATCCTCTGGGTATGCATTTCAGAAGGTGCCACTCTCCAAGTAGGCAATGCTTATTTGCATTTTTTCCCCTAAACGGGGATTTCCATGTCCCAAGATCTCGGCCTCCTTTTCAGTATTTCAAGATGTCCTAGGCTGCTTCCCCTTACTATTGACAGCAGTCCTGGGCACGCGCACTCCTCTGTGCATTCGCATTTTCAGTGGCAGCAATGTTTATTAACTGCCCACGTTTTCCACCCCTCTGTGTTTGCATGGGGGGAAGGTAAGGAAGGTGGGGTGTGTGAAGACACAAAAGGAGTGAGTCAAAGAGCATGAGGAAATGATAAACTTGTAAAGTGAGAAGGCAGAAGCACACACAACTCTAATAAAAGACAGGAGAAACAAGCACCTCCCAGCATCTCCAGTTATGTCAACACATTCCTCCGGTTAGGGGGAAATTTCTGCCCCTGCTCCTGTTAGAGCCTCATGGAAGGAACCTTCTTTCCTACTCAAAGATGTGGCTCCAACCACCTATCTACCTTTCTACAACAGCCATGTTTCCTTCTCTGCTGGATCGCTCCATAGTGCACGGGCATGCTGCTCATTCCCTCATCTTTAAAATAACCTTCTCTTGATCCCATTTTCCCTCTTGGCCTCTCTGTGCTGCAGTGAGTCCTCTCCCTACCACCCCACTAGAGCTCCTCTTGTTAGGACACAGGCCATTGCCTTCTTCCTTCCTTAAACCCTGTCTACTGGGCTGTCTCTGTCTAGACACCATCCTCACCTGACTTTCCTCTTGCTGGATGAGCCATCTCTTCTCAGGGCCCTTTCCTGACTTCTCTTTATCTCCTGGGTCTCTGAATGTCAGGAGTCCCATGGTGACTGAGTCCAGCCTCAGAGTGGAAAATGCTACCGATCTGCTGGCTCCTCTCAAACGCGGATCTCTGGCCCAGCCCAGGACCATCATCTCCAGATGTGCAGCTCCACTGGTCTTCTCAACACCTCTTCTGGGATTTCTACCAAACTCCTCACGATGAAGTCTAGAATTGAACTCTTAATCTGCCCCCAAACTGACTCCTTCCCCAGGAGTGATGATAAGAATTTATAATTTTTGAAAGCTCATGTTTTTTTGTGATAGGGAAATACCCACATAATAATATTTTATACTCATAAAACATGAAAAATGTGTCAATTGCAGAAGATTATCTAAGGCAATTTTTGTTTAAATCAATCAGCAAATATTTCTCATTTAGATCAGTATCCTCACTGTTTTAGATGCCAACATCAAGATAAAATATTCGTAATAAACTACCTAATATTTTTTAAGCTCTATGTGCCAGGAAAAGAGCAAACTCTTTATATTTTTTACTCTCTTAATCCTCCCTAACAGTGCAGCATGCATGGGGATGATTATCACCATGATTTTTTACATCTTGAAAGTCTCAACAGAGAGCAACTTGCCTGACATCTCACAAGAGTGAAGCCCACGCCCAGGCTGGCCGGCTCCAAAGTCCGTACTGCCTGCTTAGAGTATGTGAGTTGTCATGGCAAAAGGAAAGGGACAGAAAAGGAAGTATTTTGAAACTATAACTCTTAGAAATTGTACTTAGCATAAGATGTAAACTCTTGTTGGCAGAACTACCAGCATTCTCCCCTGAAATGTGAGCCCTCCCTGTCTACACCGACAGGGCTAACAGGTTCATGGAAATCAAAACAATATCATTTCCAGCACACAGTAACATGGAAAAAACTCAGCATCATAGAATTTATTCCTTTTGTTCATTCTAAAACTTGTTTCTTCCTCTTTTTTTTTTTTTTTTCTTTTCTATACATTTCTTCTCCTTCTGGATGATATTTTATTGCTCTCTTCACAGAGCTTACTGAAAAAATGTATGTAATAATGACAGGTCAGTGTGTCTTGGTCAGGGCAAGTCACAGAGCAAGAGAGGGTCTCTTTGTAGAAGGCACGGGGGCATCATTCCCCAGGCACTCATGAAGAATCTATGCCCAGCATCACCAGCTTGACTTAGCACATGTTTAACCAAGTCAAATCAGTGTCAGATCAGTTGCATTCACCTCACTGAGAGCCACACACTCAACATCCTTGAGCTTTGCACTCCTGGTGTAAAATGAGGTTAACCTGACAAAAGGAATTCTATAGATCTTGTATACAAAATTACGTAATCATTATTCAAAAGTTTATTTTCATCATTAACAGTGATAATTATACAGAGAATACAATGTCAGTTTTTAAATAGCATATCCAAAATGCATCATACCCTAAAGAGTAGATTAAAGGGATAATTATCTGCATTGTTGTTATAATGTTTACTATATGGCCACGCTTTAAAAAAGACCAGTGGAAAAAAGTTTTATGGTTGATACTTGAAAACTGGGTTTTGTTCAGCAAGAAAAGAGCAATTGGTATCAATCTTCCCTATTGATCTCTCTCCTTCTGTTCTCTTTCTCTCTCCCGTAATATAAAGGGCTCAATATTTTTATACATGTCACTACTTAATGGGAAAGGTAAGGGAAGTGCCCACAGCTATAATCAGGGAATGATTTAAAACTTGTACTGTTAATAGTTCTGTTGATTGGGTTTCATGCCTGTGATAAATGTTGGCATATCTCCTGATCAGGGCTGGAACTCTCAGTAGGGTTAAAGTGATTTTTAGAAGAGGTGAGGCCAGGCGTGGTGGCTCACTCCTGTAATCCCAGCACTTTAGGAGGCCGAGGTGGATGGATCACAAGGTCAAGAAATAGAGGCCATCCTGGTCAACATGGTGAAACCCTCATCTATACTAAACTACAAATATACTGGGCGTGGTGGTGTGTACTTGTAGTCCTAGCCACTTGGGAGGCTGAGGCAGGAGAATTGCTTGAACCCGGGAGACAGAGGTTACAGTGAGCCAGAATTGTGCCACTGCACTCCAGCCTTGTGACAGAGTGAGACTCCATCTCAAAATAAAGAAATAAATCAATAGAGGTGAAGGTGGGAAGAGATGTTCATTAATGGACATTGTGATGGTTAATACTGAGTGTCAACTTGATTGGATTGAAGGATGCAAAGTGCTGCTCCTGGGTGTGTCTGTGAGGGGGTTGACAAAGGAGATTAACATTTGAGTCAATGGGCTGGGGAAGGCAGACCCAGCCTTAATCTGGGTGGACACTATCTGATCAGTTGCCAGTGCAGTCAGAATAAACGCAGGCAGAAGACCATGGAAAGACTAGACTGGCTTAGTCTTTCAGCCTCATCTTTTTCTTGTGCTGGATACTTCCTGCTCTCGGACATCAGACTTCAAGTTCTCTTGGACCTTCGACCACAGACTGAAGGCTGCACAGCTGGCCTCCCTACTTTTGAGGTTTTGGGATGCAGACTGGCTTCCCTGCTCCTCAGCTGGCAGACGGCCTATTGTGGGACCTCACCTTGTGATCGTGTGAGTCAATACTCCTTAATAAACTACCCTTTATATATACGTCTGTCCTATTAGTTCTGTCCTTCTAGAGAACCCTGACTCATACAGACATGAAATTAAAATTTACTAGAAGAATTGGTCATCAAACAAATTGCACTTTTTTGCATTGTTTCCTCTGTCTTTGGTGCCTCGGATACGCTTGCTGGACAAATAGTTTCAAAGAATGCTTTGATGCTGGGTTTCAAATCAGGACCCGTGGGTTGGGATGAGTACCTGCCACTGACCATGCAGGCAGCTACATCATCTAGAAGGAGCAGAGCTGCAGAGCTGCTGGATGAATCCCAGGCTCCATTCCTCTCCACAGGCACTCCTCTCTGCCAAGTCACCAAGGAGTGGCAACCTAACCACCGAGCAATGTCTTGCCAGTAAATCGTCTATCAGCACCCTTTTATGCAAACATTACTTACTCCCTGGGCAACCGCCCTACAAATAGAGAATGATTTCTGTTCCAGAAGTCACCCGCCTTACTCAATTCCATTTTGTTAGGATATGGGGAAAACATGTCTTTGTTCAACTCTATTTTCTTTTTAAATTGACCCTTACTCCACGAGTTTCAAAAGAATTGAAATTTTTTAGAGAAAATGACAGTTCGTACTCTGTCCTCATTATTTCATTTAGAAAAACAGCAGCAGCAATACTGGAATATACAGAAAGCACAAGCCACTGTCCAGGGGGCAGGAGCATAGAAAGGAAAGTCACAGAGGCTCCCACGCAGTGGGCTCAGGATGGAGGAAGGCGTCTGTGGGGTTCCTCCATCCTGCGTCTGGAGGTGCACTTCTGCTACTCAAATCTACATTCCACTTATAGAGTTGGTACTGTAAAGTATTTTTTAAGGCATTACTATCTCTGAATTTTACTTAATCAAATCTTCTCATGAGGTACAAAAGACCAAAGGATATAAATTAATATTTATGGTAATGGCAGCTGTCATACACCCAATGGCCTCATAGTGGCAGCCATCATTCCAGACAGTTTTCATTTCTGAGCCTGCACACTCACGGACAGTGAAATAAAGGATAAGTGAAGAGGAGGAGACAGTGCGTGTGTGTGTGTGTGTGTCTGTACCTGCACGTGGACTTGTGACCAAAGTGATGGCTTTGGGTTTCACTCCCTGGGGTTAAGATGAGAGTAATGTCAGTTAATGAACTATTTTAAAGGCTCAGCGTGGCTGCTGTGTAGTGGATAGACTAGGTAGGCAGGAGTGTGAACAAGGACAATTCAGTGAGTGCTGAGGTCTGGGGAGGAGAATGCTGGCTTGGATGAGGACGGTAAGGGGGAAGGAATAGTGTCTTTGGGTTTACTTTGAAGGTAGATCTGGGACCATTTGCAGATGGTTTGGATACGAGAAGTGAGAGGAAAAAGTCCAGTATGGTTCCTCCTAGAGTTCTGGCCTGGGAAAGAGGGTAAATGGAGCATCATTTACCTAGAAGGGTAAAGAGGGGGAAAGTTGGTTTAGGAGGCCATCAAGCGCTCTATTTTGGTCATGTTTTGCTTGAGATATTCTTTAATTCAAATGAAGACTACACTAGGCAGTGGGACTCCGAGTCGGGACTCAGGGGAGAGATAGGAGCTATGGGGTTGTTAGTGTGTAGATGGTTGTAAAGCAGTGAGAATGGGTGAGATCCCTACGGGTGAATGGCAGAGAACAGACTGGAGACCTAAGCCCTGGTACACTCCGACCTTCAGAGGGGTCAGGCAAGCAAAGCATCCTGCCAAGTCCTCTCCCTCTGAAGCACTGCATGCTGTGGTCTGCAGCTTTTATTCTCCCACATAAATACAATAAACAGAAGAGAAAATATATACTTTCATTCCTCTCTTTCTCTCTCTAGAAAGGTACATGATAATAGGTAGCTTAGTAAGAACTGTTTAGATCCTCCAGACTCTTAGAATTTTTCATTTTACCATGTTTAATGAAGAACATTGAGAGCTCAGCTGTGCTTGCTGTAAATTGATGATGCATCCATAAATAAATACAATGTCCAGAGAGCTCAAATGTCCAGGCTTAATCTTACAGCAAATCAGAATGCAAGCAACCAAAATTGTTTTAAGTATCAATGTTCCAATTCACATCAACACAATATTTGTGGTTCTAGGAGATAATGGGAAACATTTAACTCAGTTGTTACCCAAATGAGGAGCAGAGCAGGAAAATGGCATTTCTTATGCTTTTCATATTTTAAAAGTTTTCATATTGTTAGAAAAAAGAACAAAGAAATTCTTTTAGTGAGGCTATATCTCAAAAAGTGGACCCCACTATGTAACCCTGAAGATGTAAAAATGATAGCATTTTCTTAGCCAAAGAAGTGATTTATCACAGAGTTCTCAAATTTATGAGATAGGTTTTACGTCCACTGAGTTCTAGTAGCTTATCTCCTGAGCTATCACTGTTTGCCTAAGCCATAACTGTGAGCAAAAGACTTTCTTCCAATTCTATTATTTTTCAGAACATGACAGAAAATCTATTTTGCCTACAACGCAGAAATCACTTGCTTCACAAATTTAAAATAATACCTTTTTCGATTATCAAAATTATACTAAATGATACAAAATGGTTTTAATTCATTTTATTGATAGTTAATATTTTCTGGATTTTATGACCTGAGACTGGTGTATTGTATACATATTTATACACTTCAATTCTCACAGTAAGTCAGTGTTTCTAACCCCAGGGATTTTACTTGGCAAAGTTTTTCTTAAATTATTAGGAGACCCTGGCTTTTTCTATTGCCATGACATTTGTCATAGTGGGTGCTTATTACCTGAAACACTAGTATGAAGAATAGTGAGGTTCTTGGACCGCAATTGATAATATTAATGGTAGAACACATTTCTAGGGAAAATCATATTTTCTCATCATGCCATAGTATTCTTCCCTGTAAATGCAAAGAAGTTTCGCT
This sequence comes from Rhinopithecus bieti, assembly GCF_001698545.2. Lineage (NCBI taxonomy): Eukaryota > Metazoa > Chordata > Mammalia > Primates > Cercopithecidae > Rhinopithecus > Rhinopithecus bieti. Next base: position 1,558,761 of record NW_016807891.1, read on the forward strand.
TAAGAAACTCATATTCTTATGCTTTGCTCTGAAGAGTTTTTTATAATGAACACACACGAGTATTTACAGTTACTGAAAATAATTAGCTAGGATGTGAGTAATGTGCCATAAGAATTGAACATTCTGTCTACAAGATAGAAAAGATAGGAAGGAGTGAAAGGTTTCATAGAAAATACCTGAAAATTACAGTCAAAATTGGAGATACAGTAAAACAGAAAGGAAAAAAAGGCAACCAGTCATATAATTTTCTTTGAAGGCTTGTAATAGATTGAAAATAATACCAGAAAAATGTGAAATCTCATGGACTATCAAGCCTAGAAGAAAACCTATTATGATATGGTCCAGAACCCTCATTTTACACAGAAGGAAACTGAAGTCCAGAGAGCATTTAAATCCCTCTCAGCATTGCGCCTTTTCCTCAGGCTCCTTTAATCGGATGGAGGAAGAAAAGGAGAAGGTCCGCTTATTTGTTCTTTTGCTTTATACTTCAGTTCTGAAATATTTCAATACAGAGGGGAAAAGAGAATATTAGAACACATCAAAGTCAAGGACAGTTGGATCTACAGCAGGTAGGATTGATGAGTCTTTGTAGACGTTCAAATATATAAATTTTCCCAAATAATGGTGAAGAAGGAAGAGAAAGCAAGAGTAAGAGGCCAAATACCTAGCAACACACTAGCTGGTTTCTGATTTTCATTCTCAGTACCTCTTGATCTTCCTCTAGTTGCCATTTTCTTAATTTTTAAGATGTGTCAACAAGCATTGAAAAAAAAGCTTCCTTTGGGGCTACCTTTTCCCAAATATTTAGGGCTAATTCTGAGGTGTATATGGTACATGAATTTTGGTGCAAAACCAACCATTCACAGGTTACGGAAAGCAGGTGGAGATGGGGGTTGAACCTTCGCAAGCACACACGGCCCGCGTGCACCGTGTGCTGGCTGCTAAGCCTGCTCTAAGTCTCTAATGCCTGCAATTTGTCTCGGGAAGAATCTTGTGCAGCAGATATTATCATTGCTTATATGGTCTGCTGTGTATCTCTGATGCCTGCAATTTGTCTCGTGAAGAATCCTCTGGGGCAGATATTATCATTGCTTACATGTTACAGGTCAGGAAACTGAGGCACAGAGTGTTTAAAAAATCAACAAATAAACAAGCAGAACAAAACCCCAAACGAACAGAACCAAAAATCCAGGGTTGGTCACATATCAGGCAGAGCTGAAAGGGGTGTGTTAGTAAAAAAATCAACAAATAAACAAGCAGAACAAAACCCCAAACGAACAGAACCAAAAATCCAGGGTTGGTCACATATCAGGCAGAGCTGAAAGGGGTGTGTTAGAAGCTGAAAGGCACATTTCCACGCCTCTCAAGAAGGACAAGGAAGGGGTCTTCTCAGTGAGGGAATCCTGAATAGGATGAAGGTCTCACCTTTCTTCAGGACACAAAACTTTCCTACAATAACTTTTTATGGGGAACTGGTTCAGACTGGTTTCTTTGCTTACAATTTTTTTTTTTAATCCCAACTTTTTTTCTCTTTTATTTGAATTCATTTTTGTTTCACTGGAGGAAATCCACAAATGAAATGCCATAATAGATGTGCGGAAGTTGCATTTTCTGAATCCACATTTGCCTGAAAGTCTTTATTTTAAGCTTATGTACAAATATTAGTTTTTTACAAATATTTACAATATTTACAAATATTAGTTTGACTTCGCATATAAATTGAAACGCAAAATACTTTTCTTAAGTATTTTTAAGATGTTTGCTTTGACAACTGGTGTTGTTTATGCAAAATGCAAATCTGACTCTTGTCCCATGGCAGATAACCTAGTTATTTTCTCTTTAGAAGCTGTTAGGATTCCTTTCTTTATCTCTAACACTGAAATAGTAGCAGCACAGCAATGAGTCTTGCATGGTTATTTGGAAAGCCTGTTGAATAAGTGAAGACTCAGGCTCATAAGGGGAGTATCTTATCATTTCCTCATTTTTTCCAACATAAACAAATACCTGTAAATAATGATGTAAAGAAGAATGGGGATAAAGGTTTTACTGGGCAGAAATTTATGTATTTGATTAGGAATTTGTTCACTCACTGGTAACCTGGTGATCCAACCAGTCATCCTCCTTCCCAAAGTTCTTATACCACACTGGACATTGTCTCATTGGTAATGAAAGTTGAATGTCCTTTAATCTTACTGCTCTTCAATGTCTCTTTCTTCATTGTCTGTTGGCTGAAAAAGTCTATCCTGGTCTTTATGGATTGTACCAGCTTTTTTTTTCTGAGGACTTTGAAGGTGCAAGCTCCACTTTTATTATCACTTTTCAAAACTTTCCAGTGAATTCAGGGACATACCTCTTAGGCCTCAGCCATCTATCTACCCTGATATTTTAAAGCATTGGCTACTTTCCATGGACTTTCTTTAGGCCATTTGCAATTCAAAAAATAGATACCTTTAATAAGCACATGCACCTTGAGTGATTATAGAAATGTGTAAGATGCCCACAACTTGACTAAGGCAGGTAATGTCATTATCTCTGCTCTACAGATAAGGAAATCAAGGACTGGAATGATAAAATAACTTTCCTAAGGTCACACAGTTATCAAAGGTTTCTTTCCAAGGATTCACAACCAAAGAACAGGAAACTATAGCCATGCTCATAACAAGGACAGAATAGTCCCTCTCAACAAATGATTCAAAGAAGAACATCAGTTAAGGGCACTGCATTATTAACTAGAGTGTTAACGGACTCGGCCTTGTTCTGAGACTAACCGTGCCTCAGGAGGATTAATATGATACTACTGTATAGCAAGAATTTGGTGGGGCAGAGTGTATTAAAACTTAAGCTAAGGGTGTAGCTTTGGGAATGGCAAATAGAAACTATGACATGTAGGAAGAACTATATAACGGAGCAATTATTGTATGGGGGACAAGAAGAGAAAGTGGAAGCCAAAAAGGGAGGTTTAGAGTTGGGGTGGGAGAGAAAAAAGTGGAGTCATTCACAGAAATAGACAGGGTGATTGAAGAATGGGATTTGGGCAAAGACGGTGTTTGAACATTCTGAGTGTATGGTGTTAATGAAAAATGATCTGAAACTCAAGACAAGGTACAGGAATTACTTAATTGAAAGCCAGTTATACAGACAGGATGACTAAAAATGTGTGATGGGCTAAAAGCTGCTTAACATAAATATGGAGAAACTGTGCCCCTGCGCAGAGTCCTAGAGAATGTGTGTGTTTGGTGAGAGGGAATAGAAAGGGTGTCTCCAAAGGACATGGAGAGGAAAAAAGAAGTCAGAGAACTGGACTAGTACCAGGTGATGCCCCAAGAATAGTTTTTCCCCAAGTAGACAAAAATGTGGGCAGCAGAAGGAAACACTGAGGAAATCAAGGAGGAGGATGGAAAATGCCTTTAAATTTAGGAAATGTTTTCAGTTGAACAGTGAATTTAGATGGCAGTTCAACAGCAAAGTTAATAATTGGGTAAGTATTGAGGAAGGAAAAAAGAATAGTAACTACTTTTTCAAGAAATTTAGTGGTGAGTGAAAGGAATCAAGAATGAAGACAGTATTTGTGAGATATTTAAGAAAATATAACTTTTTTAGTTTATTTATTTTAAAATAAGAGAAACTGGAATGCGTATCAGCAAGGGATAACACAGACATGCATTACTGGAGCCATTTAATAAAGAATAACTATATTGTTAAAATATGGTAACGTATTCTAAGATGCTCAGAAGACATGTCAGAAAAGAAAAGAGGTCTTAAAATCATACTTTTAAAGAAAAGAAAACACATAATAGAATGTGATTATTATTTAAAAAAATTAGTCCCTCACTAGTTGGGATGAGATTTAAAAAAACTAGAATAAAATTTAGAAAGATTAGGAAACAACACTAAGTATTAGGAAACAGAATGAGAGACATTAGATATGGTATAATAATTCTTACCACAAATGAAAATGGTCTACATTTAGTTCCCCAAAGAGCAAACTATGTTTAGATTTAGAAGGAAATCAAAATGTCATAAATTAAAAGATAAATGTTTAAAGAAGCTAGAAAAAAAAATCACCAAAATATTGTTAAGGAAAAAAAGAAAAAAAAGGAAATGAAACCAAAATGATAAGCCTTTCCTGTAAGCACAGACACAACAAATCTGCTCCATAGAATAATGTCGTTCAACACAGCTTTGGTATCTGTGGATACCAGAAAATATAAAAAATTCAGGGGATAAAAACAAAAAAGTATAGTTTGTGGAAGATTAATGTATATGAACTCAGGTAGAAAGCACTAGAGTGAATAGACTGAGTGTCTGGATACAAGATAAATGTACATCCCAACAGTATTCCTGGATATTATTTATAATCTGGTAAAATTCATGCTGAAAAAAATAATCTCTTTGCTAGAGCATGCTAACCTATAAAATTTCTAGAATAGACATTTAAATTATTTAGAAACTGCAGAGAAAACACTAAAAGCATGCTGATTGATTTAATGGCATATTTTCATAAATAGAAAAATCCAACATTTCTGAATGTGAAGGCTAAAGAAATATATTTGAAAATCTGAAAAAAAAATTCTACCACAGTCTCCATAGACAAAGAAAAGGATGTTAAAAAATAAAAAAAATTCTAATTAAAAAATATACTTGAGTGTTTTTTGGTAGTAGGTATCGTTCTCTCATTTTCACATTTAGAATTCCCTTAATGAGTTCTTGAAAGGCTGGTCTAGTGGCAATGAGTTCCCTTAGTGCAATGAATTCTTTGTTGGAATTTCTTTCTTTAAGAACGCTGAAAAGAGGCCCCCAATTTCTCCTGCTACAAAGTCTGCTATTAGCCTCATAGGATTTCATTTGTACATGATCTGATCTTTTTCTCTAGTTGCCATTAAAATTTTTTCTTTAATGTTGACCTTGGACAGTCTGGTGACTATATGCATTGGTGACGTTCATTTTGTATAGTGTCTGGAAACAGCATTCTGGACATCATCTTGGGAAACAATTTATGACTATGTCCTCAAAACCAATTGCAACAAAAACAAAAACTGACAAGTGGGACCTAATTAAACTAAAGAACTTCTGTACAGAAATAGAAAATAATAACATTGTAAACACATAGCCTACAGAATGGGAGAAATTATTTGTAAACTATGCATCTGACCAAGGTCTATCCAGAATCTATAAGAAATTTAGGCCGGGCGCGGTGGCTCACGCCTGTAATCCCAGCACTTTGGGAGGCCGACACGGGCGGATCACGAGGTCAGGAGATTGAGACCATCCTGGCTAATACGGTGAAACCCCGTCTCTACTAAAAAATACAAAAAATTAGCCGGGCGACGAGGCGGGCGCCTGTAGTCCCAGCTACTCGGGAGGCTGAGACAGGAGAATGGCGTGAACCCAGGAGGCGGAGCTTGCAGTGAGCTGAGAGCCGGCCACTGCACTCCAGCCTGGGCGGCAGAGCAAGACTCCGTCTCAAAAAA
>NW_016807891.1:1564456-1649449 GCF_001698545.2 Rhinopithecus bieti
AAAAAAAAAAAAAAAAAGAAAGAAATTTAAACAATTTAACAAACAAAAAACAAATAATCCCACTAAAAATGGGAAAAAGATATAAACAGATACTTTGCAAAAGAAGACTTACAAACCACCAACAAACATATTTTTAAAATGCTCAATATGCCTAATCATTAGAAATGTAAACTTAAACCACAATGAGATACCATTTCACACCAGTCAGAATAACTAGTATTAAAAAGTCAAAGAACCACACATACTGGTGAGGCTGTGGAGGAAAGGGAATGTTTATACTGTTGGTGGAAATGTAAATTAGTTCAGCCACTGTGGAAGGCCATGTGGAAATTTCTCAAAGAATTTAAAACAGAACTACCATTCCACCTGGCAATCCCATTACTGGGTATATATCTAGAAGAAAATAAATCATTCTACCAAAAAGACACATGTACTCATATGTTCATTGCAGCACTATTCACAGTCACAAAGATGTGGAATCTACCTAGGTGCCCATCAGTGGTGGATTGATTAAAGAAAATGTGGTACATGTACACTATGGGATACTATGCAGCCGTAAAAAAAGAATAAAATCATGTCCTTTCCAGCACCATGGATGCAGCTAGAGGTTATAATCCTAAGCAAATTAACACAGAACACAGAAAACCAAATACCACATGTTTTCACTTATAAGTAGGAGCTAAACATTGGGTACTCATGGACATAAAGATGGGAACAATAGACACTGGGACTACTAGAGGCAGGAGGATGGAGAGAGGCAGAGGGTCAAGAGATGAAAAACTCTTGGGCACTATGCTCAGGACCCGGGTAATGGGATCAGTCATACCCCAAACCTATCACCCCCTGAATCTAAAATAAAAGTCAAAATGATACACATATATCGTTGATGATAATCTTGCAAGATATATTCATGGTAATCTTGCAAGAGATATACATATATATATATGTATGCATATATATACACACATATATGTATGTGTTATGTATTTATATGTATATCTTGTTATCAAGATATACATGTGTATATATATATCAAGTTTTATATACATATATCAAGTATCAAGCAGTGGTAATCTTGCAAGATAGAGGAAGTACTGCAATACAGCACTTATAGCAATTACAAATACAGCAATTACAACTGTGAAGTTACTGGGACAAGGACATAGAGACAAACTCCTTAATAAGAGACAGTTCCATTTGGCCTAAAATGTTTTAAAACATTAATATCTGACAAAGGAGATATCATAATATAACAAAGCACAGAATAATAACTCATAAATAAGAGAAAAAACAGCTTCACATCTTTTACCACAATCATCTTTGTTATTTAAGTTTGAGGTGCTTGGGAATCTCTGTGTTTTTGATCTGCATTTTTTACAACTCTAGTTTTAGTACAATCAATATAGATAGAGATTTGTAGAATCTGTGAATCTTGGGGCAAATGTAATGGACAGTCTGGCTACCATGTAATCTACAAAACTATCTACATTTTGTCAGGTGCTGAATGCCCCACCTCAGCAGCTATAAAGGACTGCAGGCATTGTAGAGTGTCTGGTCCCTACTCACATCTTTGAAAGAGGGCTTGTGACTGAAGAGCATCAGAACCAGGTCTCATAGTTCTTATAATCTCCTGCCTTGAAACACATAGAGTGACAGGGAAGACAGACAGGGTAAGATCAGCTTTTCAAATTTCTTATCTCTCTACTCAAAGAGTGCTCCAATGATGAAAGGCGGAACAGCGAGCAAGCACAAAACTTTCTTTTTTTTTTTTTTTTTTGAGACGGAGTCTTGCTCTGTCGCCCAGGCTGGAGTGCAGTGGCCGGATCTCAGCTCACTGCAAGCTCCGCCTCCCGGGTTCCCGCCATTCTCCTGTCTCAGCCTCCCGAGTAGCTGGGACTACAGGCGCCCGCCTCATCGCCCGGCTAGTTTTTTTATTTTTTAGTAGAGACGGGGTTTCGCCGTATTAGCCAGGATGGTCTCGATCTCCTGACCTCGTGATCCGCCTGTCTCGGCCTCCCAAAGTGCTGGGATTACAGGCTTGAGCCACCGCACCAGGCCGCACAAAACTTTCTTTGAGGCATCAGAAAAGCAAATTTTCCAAATCCATTCACAGCTGGATAATCAAATTAGCTGTTATTTCTTTAGTCTTAGATGACAGTCTAGCCCATTATCCTGTTTCAAGGGTAAAGAAAGATAGCAAGATATGAAATAAACTAGTCATTGCATAGAGGCAACACCCATGAAATACCATAAAATTGGTATATTTCTATTTTTCTGCATAATAATACTCTTGATTTGACCTGCTCTAGGCTTCCCTCTTATATCGTTCATTTCCCAATTAAATGAAAAAAAATAATGTTACCAAAGGCAGAAGACAGTAGTCATAAATGCTAATTTACATGAGAAACAAAGTTACCATTTTTCATGAAAACATACCAAAAGCAAACTTTATTTAAAGATATTTTAAAATTTTCCCATTATTCATCGGCAACTTTGAGAGATCTGTCAATTCTCTGTAATATAGAATTTGTCACATTTTATGTTCATTTCTGTCAGTTGATGAAGTACATTGCTCTATAATGGAAAAATTTTCTTCTGTTTTTCAATAAAGCATTCACAATTCCACTCATATCTTTTCAAGAGGCCCACTCATAAAAGTGTTATGACTTCTGAGCCCAGATTTTGATCATGATCTATCTGTCTCTTTAAGGGGTAGATTCTGTGGTTTGACATTTGCCTTTTGGTACTGACCTTGCAATACCCACTCGTAAATATTCCTCTAAACATTTTTTTCCTTGACTCGTTAATAAAATTCACCAGCGGAGATCTGGAATAATAATTATGTTAACTACTGTACTTATCAATGTCAAAATCTAACACTGTTTTAAAGATTCATTACCCTGCAAACGGTCACCACAATTGCATCCCTCAGTCAAGTGTTTTAATAAAGACTAGTTTAAATGCTTGTTCTTCCTCAGATCTGGATTAATTTAACAGGCTGGGATGATGTCGAGCCTGTGTTTTATCTTTGACATAAAAATTGCATCTTTCATAACACAGAAAAAATCCATGTCTACACTCCCTACTGGACGGAGACTAATCACTTCTATAACAATAAGGCTAAAATAACTCAAGTTCATAGAAATATGTCAGCCAAAATTACACTAAAACTAGAGGAATACAGGCCTGGGAGGGAGAATGAAGCATTGTAAATCTCTGCTGTTTATCCTGGCTTGGTGTTTGAAGTTTCAAGATGACCAAGTATTACTTTTGTGAATGATGATATAAGTGAGCCTCGTAATGAATAGGAAGATGTATGCAATAATACCTGAGCTCATCCAGAGCAGTCACGAGGTATGGGTGTGCAAAGATTGCATTTAACCTGCATAGAATTTAGAAAACATAGAGGGAGAGATTTATGAATGGAGACTCTAAAGGGTGTAAGAATAACTCAGGAGTCCAAGGATTGTTACAAACCATGAGGAGTACAAAGTACTGGAAGACATGGTTTTAGGACTATTAATAAGTAATGATTACAAAATAAAAAAGCCACAGGTGGCAGCTGTAGCCATCTCCTTGGGTTAAACATGAGAAAGCAGCAACAGGTCTCCTGATCCTTTCTCACTGCTGTGCAGTGGACTCTTGGTCATTTTGAAACTTCAAACACCAAGCAAGGATAAAGAGAAGAGATTTACAATGCTTTGTTCTTCCTCCCAGGCCCATATTTCTCTAAGTAATTATATGTATGGATTAATACATATTATGAAGGTTGCTCAGAGAGAGAGAGAGAGAGAGCAGAGAGAAAGAGCAAGTCAGTGCAGAACATATTTCTGTGTTTTGTCAGTTGGTGTTTGGAGAGCATATGTTCTCACTTACTCCATGCAGGGCACTGTAGTAGGTTCTAATACTCTAAAGAAAAATAATGAAATAGTAGCCATTGCCACCTGTATTAGTCCATTTTCACACAGCTCATAAACACATACCTAGTTCACAATTCACAAAAGAAAGAGGTTTAATGAACTTACAGTTCCACGTGGCTGGGGAAGCCTCACAATCATGGTGGAAAGCAAGGAGGAGCAAGTCACATCTTACATGGATGGCAGCAAGTGGAGGGAAACTCTTGTTTTTAAAACCATCAGGTCTCGTGAGGTTTATTCACTATTATGAGAGCAGCATGGGAAAGACCCACTCCCACGATTCAATGATCTCCCACCTAGACACTCCCACAACACGTGGGAATTATGGGAGCTACAAGATGAGATTTGGATGGGGCCACAGAGGCAAACCATATCACCGCCAAAGATTTCAGAGTCTAGTTTCAGGATGGCAGAAATGAGCTCTAAACAGGCTGGCTAGGAAGATGATGACCCTAGGAAATGAATCTCTGAGTCACTTCATCTGGGATCAAACTCTCAGGTGGCTGCTGAAACGGCTGCCACATTCCAGTGATGCCTGGGCCAGCCAAGTCACAGGAAGAGCCTGTGCTAAGACTCCTGCAAGGCACTTGCACACATTGACCTGATGCTGGGAGTGTGTTTTGTTTCTTTCAAATGCACTTTTCTTCCTCCAATCATTGGTTCCTGCCCTGGAGGAACAGAAACACACTAGAATGGCCGAGTCCATACTACTAAGTAAACTTTGTCCAAGGGATGGTCATTTCCTTCAGGGCAGAGGTCATAGGCGTGGCCTGCTGAGCCTCAAATTCTATCAGATGAGTCTGAACTCATTCTACAGTCAATGATAAAATATTTGTGTTTTTATTCTATGCTACTGGTTTAGAAAATAAAGTGTTAATTTCCCAGATAATCTGCCTCATGAGGAGCCAGAAAGGTATTGAAAATAGGACCACACGCACAAAAACGTATGATAACAAAGAAAATTCCATCTGGAGGCCAAACACGATTTGCTAACCTCCTGTCACCTTGAATCTGCTCAATCACCAGGTGTCCACAGCACAGCAGTGAGAAAGGCTCAGGATATCTGTTGCTGCTTTCTCACGTTTAACCCATGATGGCTGGAGCTGCCACCCGAGGCTTTTTTATTTTTGCATTTCAGCTCTAATAATTCCACTGGCTGCTGACTGATGTTTATCTGGAGGAGAAGCTCCTAGCCTTTTGCTTTCTCCATTTTATAATGAGGATTGTGCTTGTAGTTAAACTGTCCAACCTTGAAATTCTCAAGCTCTGGATAGCAGTTCTTTCCTGGAATATGGTTATAACGTGACACACACTGATATGTGCTGGTTCTTTTGCCTAGAGGATCAGTTGGTTTACTTTTAACATTTAATTTCATATTTTTACTTTAATATGCTTCTAAAACACAGTTAAACTTAGTAGAGGCTTGAATTTCTGTCTTAATGTATTCTTTTCATGTTACCTAAAATTTTGTTGACATTTTACTCCTTTTCATGCTTTCCAGGTTATTTGCCTCTTTTAAAATAACTTTTCCTTTGTTTCTATTTGGATTAAAACCTTTTTAGTAGCTATTACCAGAAGATTAGCTACATATACAATGGACTACAGCTGTGATTATTTAGTAAATGTAATGCAGCAAACTTAGTTGCTTTTCTTCTTCTTCTTCTTCTTTTTTTTTTTTTTGAGACAGAGTCTCACTCTGTCACCCAGGCTCTAGTGTAGTGTTGTGATCTCGGCTCACTGCAACCTCCGCCTCCTGGGCTCAAGTGATTCTTCTGTCTCAGCCTCTCAAGTAGCTGAGATTACAAGCGCTCACCACCATATCCGGCTAATTTTTGTATTTCTAGTAGAGACAGGGTTTCGCCATTTTGGCCAGGCTGGTCTTGAACTCCTGACCTCAGGTGATCCGCCCACCTCGGCCTCCCAAAGTGCTGGGATTATAGGTCTGAGCCACCACACCTGGCCCCAAACGTATTGTCCAGGCCACTGTTGACCACCATTTGTTCAAGACCAGCGGTCACTCCTTTATCCTCTTCTCACTATGAGTCTTCAGCATGTGACTATGTTGACCATTATCCCACTTATACCTTCTTCTCTTGGTTTCTATTGAACCATTCTCTCTGGCTTTTCCTCTGTTGTAGTGAATCCTTACAATTTTTTGTTGCTTTGGCATCAATTTTAAATTTAGATTGGTCTAATTTAAATTTAAATTTAAATTTAGAAAAGCCTAATCATGTTTGACACAGTTTCCATTCCCCCCACCTCCTTGCAGTTTCTCAAGGTGGTCAATCAAGACATCTGCCTTGTACACTGCCTCCTGGTAACCACCTCCCCATGGGACAGCTGGATACACCCTATTAATCCCCATACCCTGCATAGACTGCACAGGTATTCCACCCATGCTGACCTTCTCTCAGTCACAGCATGACCCCATAGGGCATGTGCCTGGTTGTTCTAAACCCACCAATTAGAAACCCGATTGCATAATGTCCTGAACCCCAGTAAAGGCTTTGGCCCACAGCTCCCTCTCTCTTGTTCTGCACCTGCTGGTTGACCCTGTGTGTCCTGGATGCCTCCCTGCTTTTTGCTGGCCCTGCAAATGGTGCTGCGCCCTCTCTTATCCAGATCTGTAACAATAAACTGCTTCTGTCATTTCATGGGTTCTGATGAGTTGCCTCTTCTACCCCATCCTAACTTGTTAATAGTCAGGCCTCTCTGGGAGAGTGGCTGTCTTGGTAGGAATAAACTTGACACAGGTCAGATGAGAGCCGCAAGGGCATGTGCCAGGATAAACAAGCTTCCCGTGAGAGGGACACCTGGCCACAGGCAAGACACTTAGGTATCAGGCCATCTGTGACATCAAAGAAGGATCCCATGAAAGGCGCATGGGGAACACCCATGACCACATCCCCAGTATCCCCATCAGGGCAGGGCTAGACTTTACAGCCACTATCATGAGAGGGAACTCAAGACCAAATTAGGAAAAAACAAATCATCTATATATCTGGCTGATTTTTCTCAGTGACTTGGGCCTCTTCGTCTTCCTCTATTCCTGCTCAAATGTTCGTGTGCTTTGAGGTTTGGTCCTGGACCCTTTTTGTCTTTCCTAATCCCACTCTCTCCTTGGGGCATGTCATCTGGTCCTGTAGCTTGAAATAGCAACTATATGCTGATGACTTTCAAGTTCACATCTTTAACTCCAGATCTTATTTACAGCTGCTGGCTTGGCATCTCGAAATCAGCTGTTCAAAACTCAACTCTGGATTTCTACTCTACCTTACCTCCCAATAAATAACGTGACCAAAGATGTTGAAATGTTAGATGTCACACCAACCATCATCCCGTGGCTCAAGTTCAAAACCCAGAAAGCTCTCTTCATTATTTTATTTTCATTTCACTCAGCATCTAATCCAAAAGTAACCCACACTAAATCAATTTTAAATTATATGTCCTAAATCTGTCTACTCTCACCAAAGTTATTCCTGTCTCCAGCCTGTACTGCTGCCATAGTATGCCATGGCTTCCAAAGAGTCACCCTACTGACACTCATCCCTTCTCCAACCCATCCTCTACTAGGAGCCAGAAGGATCCTCTAAGAATGGTAATCAGTTTACGTTGCTATCTTACTCAAAACCCTTCAGTGACTTCCCACTCAGTATAACATTCCAAGTCCTTGACCCACCTTGCAAGGCCCAGCGTGTAGTCTGGCTCCTGCCTCTCTCTCCCCAACTGTTCCACTGGCCGCTATGTTTCTCAAACAGGCCACCTGGCTCCTGTCTCAAGACCTTGGTAGTTCCTACTCCTTTTGCTAGGAACACTTTTCCTCAGGCCCTCCTAGGTCTGAGACCTTCAGAAATTTGTATTTCAACCTAGATATCATATCCCCAGAGAAGCCTCCCTGCCTGGTCCCTCCAACAGGCCTCTTGGTCTTCTCCAGTCACCATACTTTGTCACATTATCTTGTTATATCTTCTCATGAAATTACGGGTTTGATAAGTTACAGTCTGTCCCCTGCTATTAGAATTTAAGCACAAAGAGAACAGGGACCTTTAGTCTTGGCTACCTCTGCATTCCCCAACCTGGGGAAATCGCCAAATCCTAACAAGCCAAAAAAACTGTAAATTTGATAAATAGGAGAAGAGGGCTTTTCTGTATCTTGCATAATCCTGTATTTAACAGAGGAATATATGTGAAAATACTATGCAATTTGAAAAGGGTATGAATGGGTTTATGTGAGTGTCATTGTCTCACATGCCTCTTGCATTGCATTCTGAGTGCATCATATCGTCCACTTTTATGACAATGTTAGTCTTGAGGAGGAATTTTCACATCCAGTAACACACAAATATTAAATGTCCCATTATACGTAAATACATTAAAGGAACCTTCTACAGAATTTCTGGGATAAAATTTCTTAAAATCTTAACAGCACTCAGATAACCCTAAAAGTAAAATCTCCAAACATAATACCATTTGAAGACACATACGCAATTAACAAAACCCTAAAGTTCATGAGTCCTAACCTTCAATTTGGTACAGATATAAATGGATACCTTGGTTCAGTAAACACATCACTCGTGCCGTAGGAGGTATATTTATATCTGCAACTGTGCTCATGGTAATATACTATTAAATATGCATGATCAGTAACTTTAACATTTTTGAAGTCAGCCCCATGAAAGGAAGTTCAAAATGCCTTTCCCCCCATTAAAAGGCATAGTGACCTACCTGTGATTACATTTGCAGGAAGAAAAATATGGCGGCAATCGCAGAAGACTCGAGTTTTGTTTCTACATGTGGCAGATATCACAAGAATGTTTAATGAAACAAAAGGGCTGATTTTAGAATTTATTTTTATTGGCTTTATTTTACTGCTATCAAATGATGTCAAACTTCCTTGAATCTTTTTGCTAGATTATCCATTGCCTATCAAATATTTTTGCCAGCATTAAAGTACCCTATCACAGAGTATTAAAAATAGACAGTCCCCAGGAAATACTGAAAATTCGAGGGCCCTCAGAAACATCAAAATCAGGTGCTTTCCTTAGTACATGACTTCTGGGTTTGGGGGCTTCTTGCGTATTATCGACAAAAATATGCTTGTCATACTCTGGAGTAATATAACTGTTTCCAGGTGTTTCTTCAGCAAGACAGGTGAGTTGCTTCTTCACTGGGGACATGAGCAGGAGGTCTTGTTCAAGTTTCTTACACAGATGAAACTTCTAGAGAGTTTAATTTTATCATTTGGCTTTTCTACTGCCATGATGTAAATAGACACCTGCATATATTTAATCATTAAAAGAATCTCTGCTTGATTAATTGCATTAATTGCTATAGTTCTTTTTTATTTTTTTCCTTTAAAGCAAAACGTCTTTTTTTTTTTTTTTTTTTTGAGATGGAGTCTTGCTCTGTTACCAGGCTGGAGTGCAGTGGTGTGATCTTGGCTCACCGCAACCTCTGCCTCCCAGGTTCAAGCAATCCTCCTGCCGCAGACTCCCGAGTAGAGTAGCTGGGATTACAGGTGCCCACCACCATGCCCAGCTAATTTTTGTATTTTTAGTAGAAATGGAGTTTTACCATGTTGGCCAGGCTGGTCTCAAACTCCTGACCTCAAGTGATCCGCTCGCCTCAGCCTCCCAAAGTGCTGGGATTACAAGTGTGAGCTTCCGTGCCTAGCCTATATAACACTCTTAAACCTTATTTCCTCTTGTCCCTAGTTCCTCCCCACTTACTAAACTACTACTCCACCAGGTTTGGGATTACGTCTAAGGATTCCCAATCCCTGCCTAGTGAGTATAGGGGCCAGTGAAGTAGGGACAGAAGGGACAAACCACATCAGTTCTAGCCTCAATCTTAGGGGCTTATTTGGTAGTGTCAGGGGATGGTGAAATGTCAGTCTTGCCTGTAAGGGGCCAGTCTCCTCTTTGGAAAGCCCTATTATAAGCGGTCTGTATTGAGTTAAGGGATGCTGTGTTTCAGCTGGCCATCCTGCCAGGACCCCTCCTCACCCTTCCAGCCTAGCAGACTGCCTAGAGACCCTATCTTACCCCGCCAGCCGCAGACTTAAAGCAGAGGCCACCCAGGCACAGGATGGTCCGTGGCTGCCGGAGGAGGTTGCTTGAGGCAGGGGGGAGGAAAGGGTTTCCAGCAGCTCTGCTTTCAGTCTGCTCCTCCACTCCACAAAGGGCCACTGTCTGAGCACAGAGGGACCCTGGAGGGAGGCCTCCTAAGGTGCTCGGCAACAGGGCCGGGTTTCATCACACTGGGCCTCCAGGCCAAGTAAACATCAGAGTAGAAAGAGGCCCAGCAGTTTCTGCAGACCAGCTCCTGGCTTCAGGCGGGCTCAGTGGCATCCTCACCCAGGGCTTTCCTGAGACAATAAGGAGGGCTAAGGTCATTGGCCTAATTTTATAGCTGCAGAAATAGAGAATNTGATTCCTGAGAGTTCCTTCATCCTCCCCCTGGATCCTGGATCTGTAACTATTGATTTCTCCTTAAAGGAGGTTGAGTGCACAGTCATAGCACAACCTTCACTGCAATCTTCGCAAATATGTGGTGATCTCAACCCTTCTAACTAAAGGACTTCTCAGAAAATACTGCAGACTTGATTTAAGGATTATTGACATTTTTCTGGGGTTAATTTTCATTTCTCATTTAAAAGCACCCATAGACATCATGGCAAAATTGTAGCATTCTGAAACATCTTGTGCTGGAATTTCTCAATGAGGAATAACATCTGAGCTTCATGAGAATTTAAGTAACCAATATAATACAATGTGGTGCAAACTGTGAAAATATTTCTTGAAGTTCATTCTGATGAATTGGAATAGCAAACACTGTGATGAGAACCTTTTATGACATCTCAGCTCTTCTTTTTTTTTTTTTTTCAATTTTCAAGTAAAGTGTATGTGTCATCTTCCACATCATTTAATCTTTCACTAATGAGAGTTGAGAAAAAAGCAATAACCAACACTGGCTTAAGCTATGCCTTCTGCACTGGGGGAGAGATGCCAAAGAGAAAAGCATATACTAATCATTTAATAAAATGAAAAAAATGTGGTGACCAAGATGGATGTAAGTTATGGCCTCTTTATTAAGGAAGAGATACCAAAGAAAAAATGACACAACTAATGATTTAATAAAAGATGAAAAGTGGAGATCTCAAAAACATAAGCGGGGGATGTGGGAGAGTTTAATTAATGGTCTGAGATGCCAGAACCCAGGAAAGGCCTTTGTATCTGAGCCAAACTGTACCTACCACACGATGTGTGTTTCTCCTGTTAGGCTCTCTCTGTTGGGCATGTCCCCCAGCCCTGCACCTCAAAGCTCAGGGATGACATTTATAATAAAATGTGCTGCTTTAATTCTTCAGCAACTGCAGTGAGAAAGTCTCACTGGCTTGAATTCCTCTCACATTACTTATGTTCAGCTTGGCTTTATGAAAAGGTACATAACTGTTGAGACGCCTCAACTCAAGTCCACGTACCAACTCAGGCGAAGACAATTGGGTGAAACAATTAGTCTTGTCATTGATGAGTCCTCCTAAGGTCTATGTCATTGGTGAAAAGTAAACTGAACATGCAGAGATGGGGTTGGTAAAAGACTGTTTTGAATAACTCACCACCACATGTCCAAGCAGACAAAGCTGCAGAGTCCTCTGTTCAATCTCCTTGCCTCCAAGAAAAAGAAAGCTGATCCTGGAGGGATCTTTGGGGATGGCATCACTGGTATCCAACTCTCCCCATGCCTTGGCATGGTCATGGAGGGAGCAGGGTGGCAGCTGATTTCTGTTGCTTCCTGTTAGTGCACGAGAATTCAATGGAAGAACAGCTACTGGTTGGCTTCTTAGCAGGATACAATGTTGGATGCTTAAAGTTGCTCAAAGTTGTGCCTACTCTTTGTAGGACTTCCATCAAAGAGTCCTTCATGTCCTGGAAAATCTCCAGTTAACATTCCCAGAGATCAGACCAGAAAACCCATGCAAAACCAACATGAAAGACAGCAGGGCCCTGGAAGTTACACTTACTCACTGAGTGATCTGGGCCAAGTAATGTGAACAGTTTCTTTATTCGGTTTAAATGGGAAAAGGGACTTAGGTCCTAGAGTTGCTGTAGGAATAAAGAAGACAGAGAGTGGCAGGCCGACCAATGGTCCCACAAAAGTATCTTCGTCTTAATCCTTGGAATCTGGGACTATGTTAGGTTTCCTGGCAAACCAGGAATTTTGTGGATGTGATTAAATTAAAGATCTTGAAATGGGGAGGTTATCTTGGATTAGCCTGGTTAGTCCAGTGTAATTATAGAAGCCATAAGAGTAAAGCAGGAGGGTTGGAGTCAGAGAAAGGGAAGAAGATGCAACAGCAGAATCAAAAGTCAGAGACAGGCCCGGCTCAGTGGCTCATGCCTGTAATCTCAGCACTTTGGGAGGCCAAGGTGGGCAGATTGCTTGAGCTCAGGAGTTCAAGACCAGCCTGGGCAACATGGTGAAACAAACACAAAATACAAAAAATAACAGAAGTTAGCCAGGTGTGGTGGTGGATACCTGTAGTCCCTCCTACTTGGGAGACTGAGGTGGGAGGATCTCTTGGGCCCCAGGGGGCAGAGGTTGCAGTGAGCCGAGATCATGACACTACACTCCAGTCTGGGTGACAGAGCCAGACAATGTCTCAAAAAAAAAAAAAAACCACGAAGGAGAGAGAGAGAGAAGAGAGAAAGCAATTGAAAGATTCTATCCTGATGACTTTACATATGGAAAAGGGGCTAGGATCTGGGAGCCAAAGAATGCAAGCAGCCTTCAGAAGCTTGAAAATGCCAGGAAATGAATTCTCCCTTCAAAATCTCCAGAAAAAAACAGCCCTGCTAATATTTTGACTTTAGCTCAGTGAGACTGATTTTAGACTTATAACCTCTGAAACTGTAAGATAAAAAATCTGTTCTGTTTTAAGCCATCAAATTTGTGGAAATTTATTATAGCAGCAATAGGACTCTGATACAACAGTACACATAAAGTACCACATAAACTACCCGGGATATAAAAACTTAAAGAAATACTACTTGCTTCTGTTTGCTTTTCTAAATTTTAGCAGCCCAAATCTAGAAAAACTTCAAAAAGTCTTCACCTTGCAAAATAAATGAGCCATAAAATGCATTCAATAAAGTCACTATAATACCTGCTATCACATTAGGATTAAAAACAGGTAAGTTTGTCATTATCTACCCAACCATGACCACCCAAGGATCACTTTCTTGTTCCACTAAATTCTGCAAAGAGGAAAACAATTTTGCATCCAAGGACAGCCAGAAAGACTACTGGTTCACTAACCCCCACAGAGAGCTGCAGAATCCAGGTATAGCATGGGGTCTCTGTGCCTCACTTGACCAGCATTTTTTACCAAAAGGAATGTTCTGTCATATTTGATCCGCAGGATGGTTCAGATTAAGTAAATCACAAAAAAAATTTGTTAAATTACTTTAAAATAAATACAATATATAAATCAAAGAGGGTTTATTCTCCCTCTATGAAATAGCAAACCTGGCTTTTACTCCTACGGAAACAGCATTTATTTCAACTGCCTAGGCAGTTAGCAAACAGTGCTTTTGTTTTGCTGTGAATCCAGCTCTCATTAATTCCTGAGAGCCTATTACATACCCCAGAGAGCAACACTCACTGAAATATGTTTTCTCAGGTCTGATAAGAGCCATCTGCCACACTACACGGTGTTCAGGAAACAGCCGTGGATTTTACTGCAGGATATGAAACTTAAGACAAAAGTCAAAACTCGAGACAGGTGAATACCTTCGGTTTCTAAAGGTGGCCTCAATTCCAGTGCAATGCATTCTTTTCCCTACCTTGTAAGAAGTCATGATTTTTATTGTTCATAATGAGAACACTTTTAAGGCAAGAACACAACTCTGAGAAAATCTCTAGCAACATTTTTCATTCCTTCTTCCCTCAAAATCTTATAGTACAAAAGCCACTTTATTCAAGCATGGGCTCTGATCTTTAGAAATTCATCTCACTTGCATCTGAAAAATGTCACAAAATTTGAAGAAAAGAAAGCATGGGGTTTTGCAATTTTGAAAAGATTTCAGAATCATTAGACAGGTCCCAATAGTTTCAATAGTCCCCCCGCCCCCCGCACACTTCCATCCTGGGTGAAGAGGGACAGCTTCCCGGGCTCACCCACCACTGCATCCTCTCCAAGGAGGAAGGACAGCAGAGAGTGGGGCTGTGAAACGAGGCCAAGGAACTCCCAAGGTGGCCGCCTCTTAACCTCTGGGAGCACCAGCTCTCCCTGACACAGCTGCTAACGTGTACATTAAAATGGATGCTATTTACGTATCTAAACAATGACTGAAACTGTTTTCTGGCTGACCAACACTTATCCTTCCTGAATGAAGAACTCTGAAGGACATTAATTACTGTTTGCCACAGTGACTGTGGATGAAGCGAAAGGTGGCTTGTGGTGCAGGGCGAGCAGGAAGTGACATGTGGAACCCAAATCTGAATTTGATCGGTGGCCCTACTGGGTCTCAGTGTCTCCGAGGCCTCTCCCTTCTATGAAGGTCACACAGCTTGCCACTGGCCAGTTTTTTTGCTTTCTTAAATCTCTCAGATTATATCTTACTGATGGCTTTTTTTTTTTAAACCAAGATAATCTCTTCCTCCCATTTAATTACATGCTGGTCTGAGAAAAGTGCAAACACATCTCATCGTAGACACATATTCTCTGAAGCCCTAACCAGAAAGGTACTGCATTCTAGGAGTAGACTCTGGAAATGGACTTTCAACGCTTGTGACAAAATGCTCCTGTGATGGAAAGTTGTATTCTATTAAACATATTTAATTTCAGTTCTTATTTCTTTAAAGTGTCCCTTCTCACTTTCTTTATTTTTAAAAGAATCACTGGCTTCTTTTCTGAAACTAGTAGATGCATGTCTTTCTAATGTCTCCCATCATGGTCTAGTTCTTGAGCCCCACAAGGTCAATGTGGCTCCTCTAACCCTCAGGTCACTGTGGCAAGGGACGCCATGTGCTTTTGGCCGCTCAGGTCTCTTCAGAGAAATATGATGTGCAGGTGGGGTCAGTGACCTGACACTGCTTTTATCAAGGCTGTTCCTAAAAATATTAGGTTATGTAATCCGTCTACTTGGAATTTCTGTTCTCTGTAGCTTTGGTGCTATTTTGAAGGAGATTACAGAACTGATAGAAAAAAAAGGTTAGACATGTCTGTCGGGCCCAACTTGCTCCAGTCTGTACTGCTTGAGAAAGGAAACCACCTCTCCCAAAACATTTGAACTGTAGCATGCGCTACAGCAGGACCACCCACAAATGCTAAGTGCTACTTGTCGAAACTGTGGAATTTTCTAGAACCCAGATGTAAAACATTACTGAAAATAGGTATATAGGATAAACTGGATAATAGTCCCAAGTTAATAACTGTCTGTGTCTCTTAATTTTGAATTCAGAATTTGAGACACATCTAGAACAAAGAAACAAACAAAACATCGGTTCCTGAATACCTTTGCTATATAAGTGGTAAGACAAAACGTATTTTTTAAAAACAAACCATAATATTTGCCAATCATACCAATGCGAAGGCAGCGTTTACAGTTATATCCCAGTGCCTAGAGCCATGCCTGCCACAGCCTTGGTGTTCACTAAATATTTGTTGAATGAATGAACTAATATCCTGGATCCCTGTTTTCAAAAAAGAATGTGATTACCATTCAGCAATCCACACACAGACAAAGGACTAGTGCCAAAATTTAAAGGATATATTTTTTGCTCCCACCACAATACACTTCGATGAAATTTTATAGGGTGAACTAACTCAATACAACGTAACAAACAATAATTAAGAATCCATGATATGCCAAACACTGCTAAGAGCATAGGTAATATGATGAAGGCCCACAGGGAGGGGGAGTAGAGGGTTTATAGCCAGCCATGCTAATTATTAGCTTTACAGACTGGGTTCCCAGTGAGAAATACACAAACCCAGGAACACACAGCTGATCTGCCATCACCCGGAGTGAAGCACAACAAATCCAGGGCCCCTCTATGGCTTACTCTCCATGCACATCTGTTGTGCCTGCTTTCCGCCATGCTTGGTGATATCTTTGTCCCCGCACATCTCCTATTGTCTCCATTGCTTGTTTTCTGTAATGCTTCCTTGCAGTCTATACATTTCCCTGATGTGCATTTGTGCCACCCACAGCAATCAACCTAGGATGCCCCTGACAATGACACCTGGCTCTGCCCCAGACTCTTCAATCACCTCCCTGAGGAAGACTCCAACATTTTATCCTATGTGGGCAACAGGAGCTGTAGGAAGTGCTGCGATGGCACAGTGCAGCGGGCGGGGGTGGGGGGTGGGGGCTCGTACTTCTGCTGGTGCAAACGCTTGTCACAAACACTAACCAGAAGTGAGTTTCTTCACGAACTGTTCTTATTTGACTTCCCCAGCCACTTGCTGATGACGGTTGGTGTATCTGGCTGTGGGTGATCCTGGGTCCCTGGGTCTGAAGGCTGCATGGGGAAAATGCCATCTTTGCTCTTTTGAGCATAACTCTCTGTTACAGTTTAGATGTTTGTCCCCTCCAAATCTCATGCTGAAATTTGATCCCTGGTGTTGGAGGTGAGGCCTGGTGGGAGGTGTTTGTGTCTTGGGGGTGGATCCTTCATGGACAGATAAATGCCCTCCCTAGGAAGCGAGCTTGAGTGAGTTCTCATTCTATTGTTCCCATGAGAGTTGGTTGTTCAAAAGAGCCTGGCACTGCCCCTCCTTCCCTGCCTCTCTCTTGCTTCCTCTCTCGCCAAGCGATCCCTGCACATTACCCATTATCCATGATGAGTGGAGGCAGTGAAAGGCACTCATCAGAAGTAGATATGGCACACGTTTCTTGTGCAGCCTGCAGAACTATGAGACAAATAAACCTCTTTTCTTGATAAATTACTCAACCTCAGGTATTCCTTTATAGCAGCACTAAGCAGACTAAGACACTTCCCAGGTGCAGAGCCCAGGGTTTCTTCTCTGGTTTTTCTGAAGCTCATGAATGAATGAACCACACTCAACATTAATAGTAACAGCATCATTTTGATAATGCCTAAAGTAATGTGGATGTAAGATGAAACATGCATTACCTGTTGACGTTTTTCAAATTCCAACTTGATCCGGGACTTGATGCAATTACAGGTGTCCTGATATGTTTGCTGAAGAGCAAGTTCCATGAGGTGCTTATGGTAGGCTCCCGCCAGGTTCCCACAGATGAAAATGATCACATTGGCCAGGATCTAAAGAGACAGAAAGAGCTGCTCAATAGGGTGACTGTTTCTTACTTATGAATATAATCAAAACAAAGTGCACATTAGCAACTGTCTTCAGAGAGATAACTGCGGGAAGTTAATTTTACTTCTGCTTCCAAAGTAACATTTTTATTTGCTTAACAGAAAACATCAGTCTCCAGAAGAGTTCTGCCCTTGTTTTGGATCCATGCCCTTTGGTAGATGACTTTGTAGTCCCTCCCTTGACTTTGGGCTCAGTCATGAGATCTGCTTTGCTTTGGCTAATGCAATGTGGACAGAAATAACCATGAGCCAGATCCAGCCCAGGATTAGGAGACCTTTTGTTTTTCAAGTCACTCTCTTGCATCTCATTAGGAAAAGAACACTTCCCGGTAGCCCACCAGTCCCAGGATGAGAGACACATGCAGCAGAGCTGTCCTAGTCAACCTGCAGTCTATTATTGTGTACCTCTGAGATTTCATGGTTGTTTTGCAGCATTATTGCGATACTAGGTGACTAATACAAACTGCCCTCACACCAAAACTGTACTTGCTGAGCCTGGATAACTGACATTCACCCATTATCTTTTGTTTATGTAGAAATATGGTAGTCTTTCAAAACATAAAACTCATTATTCTTTTGATGATAAAAACAATTCATGTTCATACAATTTGGGAGAAAACAAAGATATAAAGAAAACTAAAATAATCTGTAATTGTCCTGCCCAAGCAGAACACTCTGCTGTCCATATGGCCTTGTCTACCTACTCCGTTTTCCTCTGTATTCTCAAAATTGGTGGCATACTCTACTTTGTCAAGATCTCTATCTCGTTCCAAAAAGCTTCAGTTCATTCTGAATGTAGTTTTTGTCCTTTGCTTTAACATTTAATAAGATATTTTTTAGATCATATAAGTTCTGTAGAAACAAGATTTTAAATGCTTAGATAATACTCAGTTCTGTTACTGGATTGTCCTTTAGATGTGTCCATATTGTTTAATACTTATTAATATTCTGTGCATTTGCATTATGCTATAGTGGTCAACCTCGTGTATAAAGCTTTGGCTTCATATTTGATCATTTCCTCAGACATAATTACTGAAAAGTCATAAGTATTTTCAAATTCTTGATACATATTGCAAAATTGCTCTCAGGAAATATTCCACTTACATTCTCATCAACGGTGTATGACAATGGTCTTTTTAGTTAGCCCACTATTCACATGGAGCAGGCTCTTGTGTGTCCCGGGCAAGACCTACAGACCTATCTGTGAGTGGATAGACATATCTGGTTAAAATCCAACCTACCCTCCATTTCCATATGACTTGTATTCTCACCGAGACAGGTCACTAGTGGCTTTAATAACCACTCAGCAGCATCAGTTCCAAATATCCTATGCTCCTCCCTAAGAATCTCCCCATAACACAGACCAGTTTATCACATTAACCATCCAACGTGGTGAGCAGGAGTGGTTGGAACTCATCATGGGAAATTTATTCCTAAATCTTCAAAGTTCCCTGTGACAGGACTGAACAGAGAATCATAGCTGTCCTCCCTCTCTGTAGGGGCGTCACTTCTGCCAAGGAGAGCAGGAGGAATCGGTCTAACTGGAGGGCTTGGGAAAAGGATATGAACGCTCTGCATCTTAGCCCATCCTCCCCCATAAGCAGGGTCTTCCTCCCTAAAGTGGGTGGTCATCTTCATGTTTTGCATTCTCAGCCAAGCAGTGGACCTAGTGGGCCACTTGCCTCTGTGCTGAGAAAGACCTCGATTTGAGGGAAGATGGCTGTAGGGAAAGATGGGTAAACTCAGGGGATAATCAGCAAGATCATTTATTCCTAACTGCACTCTCCAAATAGGTGTAAGAGTAATAAGGTGACATTTTATTCTCCATCTACCCAATGCCTTTGTCTGTCTCTCAAAGGGTTCTGAACCCAGGAGGAAAACAGTAATATTAATTAGTAGCCTCCTCAAGTCCTAGAAAATAAATGTTTGGGATACAGGAGGAAAAAAAGGACAGAGTTAGAATTGGAAGAATGATGTGATGAGGTTCTCTGTGAATAAATGCAGAAGCACAATAGAAGTCGGGTCCAGAATCATGCACATTAGAAGGGGCCTTCAATGATGTTTCATGTAACTCACTCATTTCACACAGATTTGGGGCCAGGGAGATCCTAAAGCTCACCCATATTCTCACAGCTAACCCCCATAATGTCCAGTTATGCATCTATATTTTATCTCCTCCCCATTAGTATGGATAATTAAAATCTTTACTGGGAATTCCTCTGTGTGTGTGATCTGTGTGTGGTATATGCATGTGGTGTGGATACATGCATGTAACTTGTGTGTAATCTGTGTGTGAAATGCATGCTTGGGTGATGTGTGTGCATGTGATATGCAGGTAACGCACGTGCTCTGTGTGGAAGGCATATGTGCTCACAGTCTGTGTGTAAGCGGGTGCAGCAGCCCAGCGCTTCAGAACAATGTGGCTGTCTTCAGTGTTACTTCTACACATTTTCTAGCATCACAGGGCTCTCTTCCTTCCCAAGGCCATACTTTGACACATCACCTCTTCTGAGAATGTCAATCCTGGAGCATGTGGAAAGTCTGGATGACCTTCCTGGCTTCCGATTTGAGGGGACCCTCCACTAGTTGAATAGGAGTCGATTTCAGCACCATGTCCAATGGTGCATTGTCAGTTAAGTCTTGCCATACTCTGCTTCTGCAAAATGACCATCTGCTTTGCTATAAGTTCTTCAGACCTTGTCATTGCTGGATACGCTTTGAAGAACAGTACACCAAAGAATGCAGGAAATGAGAGAAGCCAACACAAACCATGCTGCTCAGAATTAGAAAATACTAACTCCTTCCGTATTAGGTGTAGCTGAAATAATAATAAAAATAACTCAGTGATTATTCATGAGAGCTTTTTCTCTTCCTCCTCGGAAAATGCCTTCGAAGCAAACCTGTCAACATTTTAGGGAGTAAATTCCTCCACAATAAAAACCAAGTGGAAGCAACAGAACTGAATGAAGCCATCATCTGTCCCTGGGCTTCCTCTGCAGGGCATAGAAACGGGGCACTTTGATACCAACACTGAGGCTCCAATGCGAGTCTCTACCCTGTGGAATGTGAGTACTGTCTTATCCTGTTTTCCTAGAATCCCACTCCCCACTTATTTCCTCTGAATTCTCTTCTCTTGGAGGCCCTTGTTGCAACAGAGCAGTTGGCCTTGAGTGTCACAGCTCTTTCCTTTATTGCCACAGGCTTTTCTTCCCCTACATTGAGGCAGCCTGTATAGAGTAGTCCCCTCCTCTGTGGCAGTAGACTGAATTCAGGGTGCTCTCCACCCTGCTGCCTGGCCCTGTGCACAGAGCCAGTGTAGCTGACCAGGCAAATGTTTCTTGTCCATTGAGAGGTTTCCAAACATTTGACAACAGAAGCCCATTCCAAGCAAGGGGGGGGGCCCTGGAGAGCAATAAGGTTTTGCACTACTTGCTGCCTGTCTTCCAGCCAATGCTCTCCAACTGCCACATTCAACTGGCACATTTGTACTGCCACGGCAGGTAAGGAAAAACCTTCTTGGAGTAATTCATTCTGGATGCTGCATTGCTTCCAACAAATGTAATTTGAACCCCTCCTATCTACAGAGAATGGGAAAGAATGCATTTACTGATTTTTAGTTTATATACTCAAAGGAAAACTTTTAAGCAATAAACAACATAGGGCTTTAATGTCAAATAGAATATGATATGTCTTTCCTGATGGAAAACTTATCGAATTATAAGCCTGTTCCTGATACCCGGTTTCATCCCTATATTCTAAGGTTAATTGAATTGACCTTGGCATTTTGATAATGACACACATTTACAAATACAATTGATGTCCTAAATAATTTTTCTTTTAAAATGATGCATGCATGGAATGACTTTATACAAGACCTAGGGCTGCAAGGAAGTGATTAGGTTACAATTTTCTTTTCAAAAATAATATCAAAGCATTTTATTTTCCAGAAGACTGTTAAGCAGAACCTCTGACAATCCTATTTTCACAATGTTGAGTTTGTTTTATAACATCATACCATCTTGATGTTCTCCTTTTATCTTCTTGCTTCATTTAGCTACTTTCACATCTGTCAGAAAACAGGAGAGGAACTTGGCCTCCAGAGATCTCTTAGAAGGAAATAAATTATTTAAGGTAATAACAGCAGTCAAGGTTTACCCTGAAGATTAAAACCAGGTCTTGAAATCGAGCATGTGCGGGGTCTGGAATCTGTGTAAGTGGAACCATGCCCACACATCCTCACAGAAGGTTGCTGTCCGCACTGCTCCCCATCTTCTCTTGATGTAAATGTGGGGTGATTTGTCAACACTTTCTCAGAGGATGCAAATTAATGAATCCTGTACTTCTCGGAAGCGTGGTGTTTACTAGCAAATTATTATTATTATTTTGCTCCTTTCATAATGACCACCATAGCCCTTCTAAATATACCTTATATCTTTTTACCCTTAAGAGTACAGAGAGCAATGCAATCAGGAGAATGGACTTGTTTTATTATTTCGTCTTATAGACCAGGCAACAAAAGGTCTAAAAAATTAAGTGACCTGAGGGCTGCCCCCAGGCTGGGAGAGGCTCTCCAGATTGTCCCTGTATATTCTACACAGCCCCAGTTCATATGCATACGGCCAAATTTCTCCACCGCACACGCAACCCCCTCTAGGGCATGGGGAAGGCATTTCTGAGGAATTTCTAAAGAGACATGCTATTCTGTAAGAAACTGATTTTTTTCTTTACAAAGCATTTGTATTTATGCTGCAAAGTGCTTTCATCATTTAAAGTTATGTTAAGTTCTTGGAGACCATATGCCCATGGAGCCTTCACTGGTTCAGCTCATACATCTGTGCCTGTTGAGAGGAGAGTGAAGGGAGGGTCAGGCTGCTCTCACCCAGGTTATGAGTCACAAGTGTGACCCACCTGAGGACTATTTCACCTGGGAAGAAAACATTTAAGGGTATCAGGTCATTGTCTTTAAGCATTTGAGAAATTATCACATGAGTTGGGTGACCACTCAGATTCCTCCTTGTGGCTCTGATGTACTATGCATTTTAAAGAGCTTACTATTCTAATTCTTAACCTCATGTTGGGGTGGCAAACTAAAATGGCCCACGCAGACACCAGGCAGCACCCTGCAGACTGAGGGCAAAGCCAGGCTCCTGGTAATGTGAGAAATGCCATCACTTAATGACAGTTTTTTTTTGTTTTGTTTTGTTTTCTATGAACTAACTGCACAATGTCAAAGGAGAAAAGTTATAGCATTTGACACAGGTCATCAGCTTAAAGCAGATCATAAATATGCAAAAATTCCAATTATAAGTCAAAGGAAAATAAAAGGGAAGACAAGAACATGATGAAGAGAGCTAAGAATGAATATTCAGTAAGCTCACCACATATCATAAGCATCCAATTTGGCTTACAGAAAGCAACGCTCTTGCCTGGGGGAGAAAATGATCAGGTACGGTTCTCCTTAACTGATCTCTCAGACATGGCTGCAGAGAATCCCAATCCCATCTCCTTAGCATTTCTCACAGCCCTCTAAGAATTAAATTTGCTATGTGCAGTGGCCTCAGGGTTTCTGCTGTTTATCAGTCATTTAGTGACAATCAGGAACACTGTGCTTTGGTTAATGACATCCAACGATCCTTAGGTCATGTGCTAGGATCTTCTCATTTGAAGTCCCTCCAAATGAGGAGGAGTGGAGTCAGACAGAAAGGTATAAAGAAAATTGAAACACCAACAGTCTCAACAGTGGATGTTATTAGGGCTTTGGGCTAAAAGACTAGAACCAAAAATGGGGAGTCCATTGCAATTTGATTTCCTATGGGAGTTTCCATTACAAAATAGATAGTACTGTTGGTCATGATTATTATTTTCTTTATTCTTTTTATACCACATCTGCTGCTATTAAGTCTTTTGGAATAGCAGACATCATGGTATTTTTCCAGATATATTGGGAGTGAAAGGCTAAAGGGACTTATAAGTTGATAGGGCTCATGTCTGGCCAATAACTGGACAAAAATAGAGTGTGGCAGCTTGGAGGGCTCTTTGCTCATCTCGGAACTGCTCCAGCAACTCATTAAAAGTCAACTGGAAGAGATGAGCCTAGAAGATCCTCAGATCATGATAGAAAGTTCCTCCCACAAATTAATTCCTTGAGAACACAGTTTCCCTCCGAGAAGAGAAAGCTGAATTAACCATGCAGAAATCCAGACCTGTACTTCTCAGTTCAGTGACTGCAAACTTGAAAATGATGGGGAGAAGTTTCACTCATTTATAGTTTAGAACCAGAGAAAAGGGAATAACATGGAGTTTCCAATACTCAGGGCTCCACAGAAGAAAACAACACAAGCCATGAAGATTTATGGCTCCCCTATTTTCTGCAGAGGAGGGTACTGTCACCCTGTTATACTCTTCTGTCCTTTCTCTCTTTGACTTCAAGCACACAGAACAATCTTAGCTTCAGGGTTTAGCTCCTCTCCACTATGGGAAAAGAGAAGATGAAACAAATGAGCTGTATGAGGAAGTTACAAAGATAAAATGGAAAAGGAAAAGCAACACCGTCATCAATTTCTATGATGGAATATCTTTGAAGAGTTACATGGAGCTTTACATTTCTCCACAGGAGATTTCTTAGTCCTTTATGATAAGTTAAAGCAGAGGGAATCACAGGAATCACTATCACTGAAATCCCTATTCCACTTTGCTTGCATCCAAAATAGGGCAGATGTTTCCTTTTCATCCTTGACCTATTCTGCACACCGTTGCTGCAAAGCAACACTACCAGATCTTCTCCCTACTACCTTCTGTCTCAACATAGCTTCAAGCCCAATTCCGAGAGCACCTATACACTACAAAGCATGTTTGTGAGCATTATTAGTCTCTGTCCAGAGAGCCGAAACACTGTCTCCTGACCCAGTCTGATGTTTGGATAACTGCATCTTACATTTAGTCAGGCAACAAATCAATGATTACCTAAACTTTACATCGCCACTGAGACCTATAGAAATCATTATCTCTTTGGTCTTTTTGAGTTCAGATAGTTGAATGAATGTTACTTATTCCAAAGACGTTTGACCTGCTTATTTCAGAAACCCAAATTCCTGAATGGTCCTGGATCTTCCAAGAGGCTTATTAAAAATGCCAGTCTCTGTATCTTCCCAAACCCTGTCTCCCAAAGTAATGACACAATAGGAGGACACATTTTTAAATGCTACATCTCAATGCCTTTCAAAAACTTAGAAACATGAAATTATACACCAATTAAAACAACAATTTTACTAGTCTTAAATCAGCTCTCCTAAGGATCCGCATCAAACAATATACACTTTGCCTGGTTCTGGTGATTTCAGTGGACTTAAATGCTTAAAAAAGAAACTTTAACACACTCTAATTCAGACTTTTCATTAATTTAGACAGATCATCTCTCTAATTAATCTGAATCAATGAAGTTTTGCTTCATTTAAACACCATTTCTAATTCTCTTCATTCACCACCACTTAATAGGTGACACATGTGGTCCACACCCACTCATTTAAAAATTTGAAAGCTGACAGGTATTTAGGTGTATTTAAAAGCATGACCAAGGCTATTAGAGACTCTGACTTATGCAGCTTAGTTTAGGAAAAAATAATACTCCATTTTAGGGTGAACATGTGGCATATTCCCCTTCTATTAACAAAGCACACAGAAGGGATAAAATGCCTTTTGTGGGTACAAGGGGGAGGTTGCATTGCTATCACATTTGCAACTGGCATTGTGACCTACCTATAGTTGCATTCGTAATCTACACAATAGAAGGTCAATTTGGAATTACACAAAAAAAGTGCAGACTGCCCCGCTGATTATGACTGAATCAGAAAACACCTGATGAAAGGATATGGGTCTAAACATTGACATCAAATGTAACAGGACAATGGAGAGACGAGATTGCACAGAGGTATAGGAATAACAACACAGGATGCCATGGCCAATCTCACCTGGAGATTTAAACATGATATCAGTAAGCACATCCGTAAGGAAATGCCAGGCTGCAAAAGGCTGCGAAACAGTCATGGACTCCAAATAAAGGAGAAAAATAGTGAGTGCTGTGATTCACAAGGCCTACTTTGAATTGGAATGTCCTTTTTGGTCTGACCAAAATATGCTGCATAAAGTCATAGTGTAATTATAAAAGGATGCATCACTGAAACCATTTGGGAAGAGGAGAACAAAAACGTTTCTATTGCACACAAAACTTTGGTTGCTTCATTAATCACACTCATTAGGAAAGGGCATGCCTGGCAGCTGCCTCCCTTGATAGAATCAAAGACTGAAAGGTACTCAGAAGCACTCTCCCCAGAGTGTACTCTTGGGGTTACCCCAACCACCTTCCTTCCTCTCCTGGCGTATGTTTTTCTGTAAACCATGTCCTGTAAGAAGGAAAAGACAAATTTTTAAACCCACTGGCACCATACTCTGACTTCTTGTAAATTTCTGTCAGAGAACATGTATTATTTTTGCCCCAAACACCAAGTGACATTTCATGTTTTCCCAAATGGACAAGACTGCAGCTGTTTTTCCCAGACAATAGCATTCAAAGACCACAATCAAAAGGAGTGGGCTTTGCTAAATATGTGCAATAGTATGCTACGACTACAACAACAACAACAACTACTACTACTACTAATAAAATGCCATAGACTGGGTGGCGTAAACAGCAGACATTTATTTCCTCACAGTTCTGAAGGCTACAGTCCAAGACCAAGGTGTACTTAGGTTTGATCGAGGCCTCTCTCCTTGGCTTGCAGACGCTTGCCTTCTTGCTGTGACTTGGCCTATTTTATGCTGCTATAACAGTAGACCACAGACTGGGTAACTTATACAAAACAGAAATTTATCAGCTCACAGTTCTGGAAGCTGTAAAGTCCAATATCAAGGTGACGGCAGGGTTGGCAGTTCTAATTCCAGGAAGGAGCGTTGAGCACAGCAGCCTCTGTAGGGGAGGAATGCTTGGTCTCCCATGGCAGAACACAAAAGATCAAGTGGAAAAAATGGGATTAACTCCCTTTTATAACGGTGTTAATCCCACCCATGAGGTCAGAGCCCTCGTGACCTAATCACTTCGTAAAAGTTCTACTTCCTAATAGTGTTACAATGGCAATTAAACTTCAACATGAGTTTCAGAGAGGACAAAAATTCAGTGACCTCACAGGGTCTCTTCTCTGTGAGCACACAACCCTGGTGTCTCTGTGTGTCCCAGTCTCCTCTTCTAATAGAGACACCAGTCAGATTGCATTAGGGCCCACCCTAAAGATCTCATTTTACCTTAACCACCTCTTCAAAGGCCCTATGTTTAAATACAATCACATTCTGAGGTGGTTAGCCTTCAGCATAAGAATTTTGAGGGAACACAATTCAGTCCATCACAATATGACACTAAGTTTTAAAGACATTTTTACATATACATCACCAGAGAATCCACTGGAATGTCAAAATGGACAAGCCTTAGACATTTGGGGCTGGTAGCTCTTTTGCAGAAATTCCATATACTACCCATGATGGTTCAATGTGCACCAAGATGCGATATTCATTAAATACCCTTTAGTCATTCTGCAAAACATTTGCTGGCATTTATTTTTAATCAATTAA
This sequence comes from Rhinopithecus bieti, assembly GCF_001698545.2. NCBI lineage: Eukaryota > Metazoa > Chordata > Mammalia > Primates > Cercopithecidae > Rhinopithecus > Rhinopithecus bieti. The sequence goes on from NW_016807891.1 coordinate 1,591,339, forward strand.
ATTTTGTACTCTTCCCCTAAAGAAATAAATGTCATTAGAATAAATGCAATAAAACAAGCCAACAACAGAACTCAACAAAGCAAACAAACAATTTAGATGATGCAAGGCAGGCTTCTCATGAGCTGGAGAAGTGAGATTTTAATTGCAGCCACTAGGTTCTCAGGGTGATGGCTATGAAGTTTCTGCCATTGGGATCATCATTAGTTAGTTTTCTATATGAGAACATACAAATACTTGTGATTGAAGGAAGACTGGTGATAAACTTCTTCTGACATTATTATACTTCTTCTGACATTATTATAAAGCTAATTGCAAAAATAAAACCACTAATGCAGAAGTTCCTGAGTTTTCCTGGTTCATAATACTCATTAATTCTTTTTATCATGTTACTAGACGAAAGGAAATTCCTAGGAGTTTTGTTTATTACTTAGTGAGGTCAAAGCAACTTAAGTATTATGCCCAAACAACTTAGCACTTGATGCAAAAAACCACTAGCACCACCATATATGAAAATAAAATATAATCTTTTTATTTCATTCTTAGATAATCATGGTGAAATACTAATGATGTATCAGTGGCCAATGTGCCTGCTGAGTGTTGCATAACTTTACAGAACACGGATTCTGATTCAAGACTGCCACCTACTTCTCCCACTGCATCTTAATATCTGCATCATACTGGTTTTTGCTCACAGCAACAACAGAAACCCAGCTTTGCAAAGACATGATGTGAACAAAGGAATGCTGCATGATCTAATGTTGAAATGATGAACTATTTCAAGAGTAGTTTGCTGAGCATCTTTGTATTTCCCTTGAAATTTATAATATCCTGGAGTGTCCCCAGGTGCCTTGCAACAGTCTGAAAACCACATCACCAAAGAACTAAGGTTTTGATGAAGTAAATAAATATACAAATTAATTAAATAAAACAGTTATGAAAACTATGATGAACTTGCTATCTATATTCTCTTCCAAAAATTTTGAGACAGTAGCAGATACTTCCTTTCTGTGCTCATTTTTCTTCTTCTGAGACAAGAAGCAGTCATCTACCATACCCCGTAAGTCCAGATTTGGTCAAGTTCTCACTTGAAAAAGATGGCTTGCAAGAAAGAGCTATAAGTCACATGAAGTGACAGTTAAAAAGGTATTGGCAGGAAAACCAACAAGGAATTCAGAAGCACCCCAGGGATAGTAATAGAAGTTTCGTCACCACGTATAGATCTGAGGAGGCAAAGGGAGTGATATGGTCTGGATTTGTGTCCCCACCCAAATCTCATGTTGAATTGTAATCCCCAGTGTTGAAGGAGGGGGCTGGTGGGAGGTGACTGGACCATGGGGGCAGATATCCCCCTTGCTGTTCTTGTGATAGTGAGTGCTCATAAGATCTGGTTGTTTACACATATGTAGCACCTCCCTGTTCTCTCTCTCTCTCTCCTGCTCCACTGTGTGAAGATATGCCTGCTCCCCGTTCGCCTTCTGCCACAATTGCAAGTTTCCTGAGGCTTCCTCAGTCATGCTTCCTGTACAGCCTGCAGAATAGTGAGTCAATCAAACCTGTTTTCTTCATAAGTTACCCAGTCTCAGGTAATAAGGTAATGTTATTACCTTATAGCAGGTAGTTCCTTATAGGAATGCAAGAGAACAGACTAATACAGGGAGGGAGATGTTGCTAGAATCTGGAGAAAGGTGTTACTGCTGGGGAGTCAGCTACCCAACAGGAGTTGGTGGAAGCTAAGTCACTGCAAACCTGTGTCCTGGCACAGGGGCTGTTACAGCCTCAATCCCTGACCTCATTCTCCTCTTGCCCTGCAGTTCCTTGGCCATGCCTCCCATTTGCCTGACCCAACCTGAAGCCAGAGGACAAAGGAGCTGGTGACACAGTGCTTCACATTCACTTCCATGGGACAGCAGAGTGAGAACAGTGACTATGGGTCTGGAGCAGCAAACAGGGACCACCCACCCCAAGTTCAATACTTCAAACTTGTGCAAAATCACAGCTAACAAAACCAAAGGTGGACTTTTGGGTTGATCAGATTCTGTCTCCAGGAAATTAGGTTTCAGTATTAGAGATGAGGGCACCAAGGTGAAGACCATGGAACCTGGCAGTTGAAGCTACCATTTTGGGAATTCTGTGATGAAATTTTGTACAGACCGAAAGATGAACCAAGAAGTTGGCTTTTGGGAAAAGAAGGACAGGGCAGCTGTACACAGAGGCAGACATGGGCCACTCAGAGAGGATAGAGAGATGGAGGTTCTTAGTCCTAGGAGGCCTGACCAAACTTTAAAAAAATGGGATGTGAGATATTTCAACATAACCCCCTTTCACAAATTTACTTGAAACAATTTGGCTTTCTGTTCATTGTGATCTGGGGTCTCTGTTGACACTCATGAGATGTGTGAAGTTCATATTATGCCAGCTTAGAATTAGTTTTGATGACTATGGGTAATATTAAGTAAATTAAAGATGTATTATTGACTGCTCAAACTGGTCAAATTTAGAGTTATGTTAATTCTTCAAAGCCTGTCCTCCCAGTGCTCTCTGGGTTACTCCTTGAGTTCTCTTCTGTCTACAGGTAACTTCCATGTAAAACCCACTCTTCAAAGAGGCATATTCTTTTGTATAGTAAATAATATGGCTGGTGTTTGTCTTTTATTTCTTGGAAGAAGATTACATCCTTGGACTATCCTGAGTCATAGGAATGTTTTTGTTATTGGTGAGCCTCTTGGATTATACCTGAGTTTATCCTACAAGAAAGATGAGGCTCAGGATGGCTGGCCATCTGCATGAACAATCATGTGGTTAGAGGAGTGAGGCTTTGAGCCACATAACATAAACCTAACCTCTGGGGAAGGGAGCTGGAAAGTGAGTTCAATCAGATGGATGATGATTCAGTCACGCCTATGAGATGAAACCCCAAGAAAAACTTTGGACACCAAAGTTCAGTGGTTGATGAACACACTGATGTGCAGGGGAGGTCATGGAAATTGGAATTTGTAGTCAGTTGGTTAGAAATGCAGGTGACCTGGGGACTACCCTCCCCCACAAGCATGGCTGGCATCTGAAGGACAGCCTGGTGGAATTCTGAGCCCTTAACTTGTGGGGTCTCCCTTAGTGCTGGATGGTTAGTGCCTGCATGATTTTGCAGCAACCAGCTGGTGTCAGAATATCTTCCTTTCATGAGGTGTTATTCATTAGGTGATAACTGCCCCTATACTAGAGCTTCTGGTGATAGGACACACCGTATCAGCCTGCATTTCTGTAGTGGAGCTATTTGTGCCTTCTCCATCTCTGGTTTCCTGGGATTCCTAGGGCTTCTCCAGTGTGCCTGTCTCAGAGCTCAGTTTATGAGTTAATAGCTCTTGTGTGCAATCTTTTTTTTTTTTTTTTTTTTTTTTTTTTTTTTTTTTTTTTTTTTTTTTGAGATAGAATCTTGCTCTGTCACCCAGGCTGGAGTGCAGTGACGTGACCTCAGCTCACCGCATGCTCCACCTCCCAGGTTCACGCTATTCTCCTCCCTCAGCCTCCCGAGTAGCTGGGACTACAGGTGCCCGCCATCACACCCGGTTAATTTTTTGTATTTTTAGTAGAGACGGGGTTTCACCATGTTAACCAGGATGGTCTCGATCTCCTGACCTCGTGATCTGCCCACCTAGGCCTCCCAAAGTGCTGGGATTATAGGCATGAGCCACCATGCCCGGCCTCATGTGCAATCTCATCCAGCAGTTGCCCTTGGGTGACTGGAGCTATCTCTTAGTTTAAACCATTNTTTTTTGAGATAGAATCTTGCTCTGTCACCCAGGCTGGAGTGCAGTGACGTGACCTCAGCTCACCGCATGCTCCACCTCCCAGGTTCACGCTATTCTCCTCCCTCAGCCTCCCGAGTAGCTGGGACTACAGGTGCCCGCCATCACACCCGGTTAATTTTTTGTATTTTAGTAGAGACGGGGTTTCACCATGTTAACCAGGATGGTCTCGATCTCCTGACCTCGTGATCTGCCCACCTAGGCCTCCCAAAGTGCTGGGATTATAGGCATGAGCCACCATGCCCGGCCTCATGTGCAATCTCATCCAGCAGTTGCCCTTGGGTGACTGGAGCTATCTCTTAGTTTAAACCATTCTCCTCACCCTTCACTCCCATTTTCCCTGCTCCCTCCCATCATCAGCCAATCCCTCATTTAGTCAATGACTGACAAATACAGGTGTACAAAAGCCCAACGTTCCTGCTTCAGGGTAGAATAAACTCCAGTGCTCCCCATGAGATCAGACTGTGGCAAGGCCTCACCCCAAACCATCACTCTGGTTTGCTCAGCTTCCTCCTTCCCTGTCCTGTCCTCCTCACTATGGTTCAGGGTTTGTACTAGGCCACCCCCCAATTTATCCCTATCTTAAGGCCTGCTTCTGGGAAGCCCAAACGAAGACACCCTGTATCTGCATTGCATAAAAACCAAAAAGCCACATATTTGACTATTTTGTCATTTCATTGAAGTACATAAAGACCTGTCTTTCTTGAGGCAATAACATGAGGTTTCCTATTTATAGTGCATGATGCTCTAAATACCTAATTAGGTGACTTCTAAATGGGAAATGATTTCTTTTTATAGGATCTAGGTCCTTTTTTTTCTTGCTGGTATCCAACTGTGAGAAATTCAGAATCACTTCTAAGAATAAAAAAAAAAAGGAAACTATTATGTTTTAGGGAAAAAGAAAACGTTTGATTAAGAGCTCTGTGTATTGCTAACAACTCTCTTCAGTTGAATTTGCTTTTCTGGAATAAGACGTCTCATGCACTCTTTATTACTCTGAGACTTCTCCCATGTCATCAGGCATTGAATAGTACAAGAAAAAATTTCTGCCACATTCAGTCTAGGTCCAACTTCTCGAATCATCTCATTGTTGTGCCTAGATGAGCTTTGGATAATTTGCCTAACAAAACCATTGTGCTTTACAAAAAATTACATACTTAAGCTTACTGGGTACACTTCTCTTAGGAAGCATAACAGTGTTTTCCATATGGTGGGCTTCACACACACTTTTTCAGCTTATAAAGAAAGTAAGAGATAAACCCCCAAACCTCATTTGGAACTGTCATGGTCAAAATAAACTCTCCACTGTTCCCAAGTCTAAATGCATTTCTGGGATGAATTAACATGCTTCCTGATGGTGTGAAGAGGTATTACAAGCCAGAAATAAAACAGAAATCCATCCAAGCCTACTAGAATTTTGAAGAATGAGTATAAAATGTTAAAAATATTCATTTCCATTTTTTCCAGTGGATATATTACATAATAAACCTGCCACTAAAAAATCAAGCATAAAACAATTAGATGCTTAACAATCCAGACTAAAACTGTTAGTCCAGAGGTACCAATTTTTTAAGGACCTTAATAAAGAGTGGGCACACTAGGTAACAAGTAATGAAGTAATGAAGTTTTTTTGTATCATATATAAAATGAACTTTAACAGATCAGAATATTTATTTTCTCATTATTTACTTGAGAAACACTTAATATCTTTCCCATGATTTCATAAGGCTATGTCACATATAAAATTAAATAAAAGCAGCAAACGAGTTTACTGATAGTTTAAAGGAGAGTGTCCTCAAAACTCATCTTTACACTGGAAAGAGAAGAGATACAGAGTGCAGAGCTTCCCATGGTCAGGTGGCCCTAAGAGTTGTTTTCCTAACAGAAACATTTAAATTCTGTGCTTGCTACAGGGAATAGTTTTCACACCTCAAGGATTTCTATAGCAATCACTGCAGTGAAAGATGCTGATGAGAAAAAAACCGTGCCTGGCATCAGAATCACTTGAGAGTAGAACAGAAATGAAGAAAACCAGTTTGATTTTAGATTATGCATTTAAAAATTCCTTTATTTAGATCAAATTTGACAACCAAATTCCATAATTTGCAAGAAAAGCACTTTTTAACTCCTTCTCAATGCATAAGAAAACCACATAGGCCTGGACCATCACTCTATCAATTGTCTCCAGGCAACAGCGAGTCTAAGCCACTGTGCTAACTCACTCCTCACTGCTTAATGCTACAGCATCCATCTCACCCTCTTTGAATCATTCCCAAGAGCCAGTGAGCCTACTCCTTAGCTAACAACACCCTTCCTTAACACACACATCCTTCCATCTTCTCCATTTCTCATTTCCCTTTACAGCTGAGCCTCTAAGACTTGTCTACTTAAGCTCTTTCTAGTTCTTGATCCCTGTCTCTCCTGAACCCATTTCATGTGGCAACCCAAGGCACCACCGAAACCACTCTAGGCAAGAATATCAGTTACCTTCAAGTTTGCCAAACCCAACGCCTCCTTCCTACTCTCTCCTGACCTCACACCTGAGTGGCTCTCTCAGCAGCAGCTGGGCCGTTTCTCCTATGGAGAATCCCAGCCTGCCTCAGCTGTCCTGGCATCAGGCACCCTGGGGTGAGCCCATCTCACTGACTCCACTGCCTTAATTCGAATGTTGGCAATCTCCAGAGCACTACCCAGGTCTACTTCTCTTTAAACTCCCCCAAGGCCTCCCTTGCAGCATCATCCATATACCTAACTTCTTCAACACCATCTAAATAACACCAACGCCCAAAGGTATACCTCTAGCCTGCATCTTTCTTCTGAAGGCTAGACACAGAAAAGTAGGCCTCTCCAATTTAATATGTTTCTTATGAAAGCATCCTACCCTAAATTCTTTATACAACCCACCCTTGTCTGCATCTCCAAATTCCATCCATGCCCTGTCTCAGCTCCACTCTAGGTACCAAGCCCTCCTCTGGGGTGCTCCAACTTGGCCAGGCTCAAGGCCTTGCACACGCACTTTTCTCTGCCTGGCAATCTCATGCCTGACTCTCTCCCTGTGTGGAACTCCTTCTGCTCATTCCTGGCTTGTATGTCAGGGGCTCCCTGGGCACACTATCTGAATGCCTTCCTGCTATTTTCCAGGATGGCTTCCTGATATTTCTCCAGTGACTCCCTGATACTTCTCCAACATCAGTGGAGTAATACTCCCCGATACTTCCCCAACATCACTTGCCAAAAGTAAATGTTTTGCATTTCTCCATCTGCTTATTGTCTGCCTTTCATGTTCTGCTCTATGTTCCTTGAGGGTCAAGATCCCACCTGTTCTATATTCCCCTATATATAGATTGGGTAATCCATACAGAACTTATTGGGTTATCCGTACAGAGCTTATGTACTGGTAAGTATTTATTAAATGAATAAATATAATCCCACATATACCTATGATTCAGCACATAAGATTTGGAACTATCCTAATTCATGTATTGAATGAAAATACATTCTTTCATTCAACAAATATAATTGACAGTCTCTCATGTGCCCCAAACTGCTCAAAGTATAGAAACTATAATTTTAAGAAAACTTTTTCAAAAGGCCAAAGCCCTGCCCTCATGGGCTTATATTAAAATGTGAGTTTTTGCCCTGAATCAATTCAATCTACTTTTCTGCTTCTCCTATTTAGTGAGAAAGCTTTGTAGTTGCTTCATAAGATATCATCCCTGAGTATCAGGGTCATGCCTTGATCTGTATCTGCCATCCCTTCAGTAAATCCATGCAAATGATACTCAGAAGAGACATGAAGAATTTGGACCTGAACTTATCCTATCAGAGTTAAACTGGAACCATGAAGCTATGTTTTGTCACCTGAAAGGGAATGAAACCTTCCCAGATGGGCCAGACTTGAGTCTGATCTGTTGGGTAAACTAAAACATCTAAAGAAAGAATATGTGCATAAAAAAGGGGAAGTGGAAGTGGGTGGTGAATATTTCAATTATGGAAACATGGAGAAAGGCATGTCTCTTTGGGGGCGGGGGAAATGGCACTGTCTAGAAGAGAAGGTATCCTGTTAGCTGACTTCAGTACCTGGCCCATATGGCTGGCTCATCCCTCTAGCAGAGATGCATATTTTAGGCTTTCAGAGTTTGATGTCTTAAACTAAGCATCACATCACATATGTGATGTTTATGTTATGCACACATCATATAAACAGATATGCAATCTACCTGTGGCACTAAATTTCCATGAGGGGTCAGGTAGGAATAAAAATATCTAAAGAGCTTATCCACCATGATCAAGTGGGCTTCATCCCTGGGATGCAAGGCTGGTTCAACATATGCAAATCAATAAACGTAATCCAGCAGAGAAACAGAACCAAAGACAAAAACCACATGATTATCTCAATAGATGCAGAAAAGGCCTTTGACAAAATTCAGCAGCCCTTCATGCTAAAAACTCTCAATAAATTTGGTATTGATGGAACATATCTCAAAATAATAAAAGCTATTTATGACAAACGCACAGCCAATATCATACTGAATAGGCAAAACCTGGAAGCATTCCCTTTGAAAACTGGCACAGGACAGGGATGCCCTCTCTCATCACTCCTATTCAACATAGTGTTGGAAGTTCTGGCTAGGGCAATCAGGCAAGAGAAAGAAATAAAGTGTATTTAGTTAGGAAAAGAAGAGGTCAAATTGTCCCTGTTTGCAGATGACATGATTGTATATTTAGAAAACCCCATCGTCTCAGCCCAAAATCTCCTTAAGCTGATAAGCAACTTCAGCAAAGTCTCAGGATACAAAATTAATGTGCAAAAATCACAAGCATTCTTATACACCAGTAACAGACAAGCAGAGAGCCAAATCAGGAATGAACTTCCATTCACAATTGCTTCAAAGAGAATAAAATACCTAGGAATCCAACTTACAAGGGATGTAAAGGACCTCTTCAAGGAGAACTACAAACCACTGCTCAGTGAAATCAAAGAGGACACAAACAAATGGAAGAACATACCATGCTCATGGATAGGAAGAATCAATATCGTGAAAATGGCCATACTGCCCAAGGTTATTTATAGATTCAATGCCATCCCCATCAAGCTACCAATGAGTTTCTTCACAGAATTGGAAAAAACTGCTTTAAAGTTCATATGGAACCAAAAAAGAGCCCGCATTGCCAAGACAATCCTAAGTCAAAAGGACAAAGCTGGAGGCGTCACGCTACCTGACTTCAAACTATACTACAAGGCTACAGTAACCAAAACAGCATGGTACTGGTACCAAAACAGAGATATAGACCAATGGAACAGAACAGAGTCCTCAGAAATAATACCACACATCTACAGCCATCTGATCTTTGACAAACCTGAGAGAAACAAGAAATGGGGAAAGGATTCCCTATTTAATAAATGGTGCTGGGAAAATTGGCTAGCCATAAGTAGAAAGCTGAAACTGGATCCTTTCCTTACTCCTTATACGAAGATTAATTCAAGATGGATTAGAGACTTAAATGTTAGACCTAATACCATAAAAACCCTAGAAGAAAACCTAGGTAGTACCATTCAGGACATAGGCATGGGCAAGGACTTCATGTCTAAAACACCAAAAGCAACGGCAGCAAAAGCCAAAATTGACAAATGGGATCTAATTAAACTAAAGAGCTTCTGCACAGCAAAAGAAACTACCATCAGAGTGAACAGGCAACCTACAGAATGGGAGAAAATTTTTGCAATCTACTCATCTGACAAAGGGCTAATATCCAGAATCTACAAAGAACTCAAACAAATTTACAAGAAAAAAACAAACAACCCCATCAAAAAGTGGGCAAAGGATATGAACAGACACTTCTCAAAAGAAGACATTCATACAGCCAACAGACACATGAAAAAATGCTCATCATCACTGGCCATCAGAGAAATGCAAATCAAAACCACAATGAGATACCATCTCACACCAGTTAGAATGGCAATCATTAAAAAGTCAGGAAACAACAGGTGCTGGAGAGGATGTGGAGAAATACGAACACTTTTACACTGTTGGTGGGACTGTAAACTAGTTCAACCATTGTGGAAAACAGTGTGGTGATTCCTCAAGGATCTAGAACTAGAAATACCATTTGACCCAGCCATCCCATTACTGGGGATATACCCAAAGGATTATAAGTCATGCTGCTATAAAGACACATGCACACGTATGTTTATTGCGGCACTATTCACAATAGCAAAGACTTGGAATCAACCCAAATGTCCATCAGTGACAGACTGGATTAAGAAAATATGGCACATATACACCATGGAATACTATGCGGCCATAAAAAGGATGAGTTCGTGTCCTTTGTAGGGACATGGATGCAGCTGGAAACCATCATTCTCAGCAAACTATCACAAGAACAGAAAACCAAATACCACATGTTTTCACTCATATGTGGGAATTGAACAATGAGAACACTTGGACACAGGAAGGGGATCATCACACACCAGGTCCTATTGTGGGGAAGGGAGGGGGGAGGGATAGCATTAGGAGATATACCTAATGTAAATGACGAGTTAATGGGTGCAGCACACCAACATGGCACATGTATACATATGTAACATACCTGCATGTTGTGCACATGTACCCTAGAACTTAAAGTATAATAATAAAAAAAAGAAATCTCTATGAAGAGATATTCTTTCCATTTTATAGATTTTAAAGATCAAGACAAAATAAATATTTTGTCATTTAAAAAAAAAATCTAAAGAGTTTCCTTAGGAGAGAGTCTAATAGAAAAAGATCTAGAAACACTGCTTTAAGCATTTATCTTTATTTTATTTTATTTTATTTTATTTTGAGACACAGTCTCACTGTGTTGCCCAGGCTGCAGGGGAGTGGTGTGATCTCAGCTCACTGCAACCTCCTCGTCCTGGGTTCAAGCAATTCTCATGCCTCAGCCTCCCAAGTAGCTAGGATTACAGACATGCACCACCACGCCTGGGTAATTTTTGTATTTATAGTAGAGACAAAGTTTCCCTGTGTTTCCCAGGCTGATCTCTTTGAGCTCAAGGAACCTGTCCGCCTTGGCCTCCCAAAGTGCTGGGATTACAGGTGTGAGCCACCACACCTAGCCTGTTTTAAGCATTTAAATCAGCCCTCCAACTGTGTTATCTCCCTGCTCACAGGTGATCTTTGGATAAGACGGTTTCCTGCTATAGAAACAATTTAAGAGGTAGTTTCATAAACTGTCTGGTCTATCAGATAGTCATATTCCTCATGACAAATTAACAAATTAGCATTCTGAGTTTAATTAATTAGCATTCTTTTGTACCTATAATTAATTCATTCTTTTTTGCCTGGTAAGTAGTTAAAACTAATCAGCATCCCAAGTCTGGTAAAGGACGGATTATACCTAGGATCACAGTTCAGAGCTCTCAAGGCTGAAGGCCACTCCTTCAGAGCAGTGACCTCTCCCAAGAGGATGAATGCTACCCGTGTTGACAGGTCTCCCCAGGAGATACATCTTTGGTGTGATTATATCATTCACCAAATTAATACCAATTTATGTATGACTCCACTAGCCACAGATTTAAATATGGCCTTCTGAGCTTACGGATCTTTCTCATTTGGTAATATACAAGTTACAGCCAATTCCGTGCCTAAAGTTCACCAATGCTCACAACTATAATGAATCAAATGGAAACATCCTCCATCATCTATAAATGCAAATTTCGTGTAAAAACTATGCTCTGGTTAGGGAAACCAAGACTTGTAATCTTTTAAATCATGTCATCGATTGTAAGTGCCATGCAAATACATATTCTGGTTTGTTGTTAGCAATTGGAAAGACAAAATAAAGCTCTACCAAGGTGCTTTTCTGGTGAGAGCTCATGGCTCCTCAGGGTGCAGCGAGCGGCGCAGTGGAATCACTTAGCACTCGTAAAAGGTGCACACGCGCCTGGAGCCCACTCTGGGACAGCCAGTGGGTTATTACTTTTTAAAACATAAACCTCCCCAAGTGAATATGTTGTGCACTACCAACAGAGAAACTGATGTCAGATAAGCAGATGACTAAACGTGAATTCTTCCAGATCCAGAAGAAAGAAACAGTTCAGGTGGAGAGAAGAGCTGAGAATGTAATAAGGAATGAATAATGGCTGATGCTAATGAGCGTGAGCTTCCTCCACAGGAATGCTAAAAATGTGAGACCTGGTGTAATTTTTTAAACCAAAAGAAAGTCATCCTTCCACTAAATCAGGAGGGCTGCTGTGTTGAATAGGGAAGAGAGATGAGCAACTCAGTTAAGAGAACCAGAACGTCAACTCAGATGAAGCTGAGGTGCTGTGGGACAAAAAGGGAGGGAAGCGAAGGCAGAATGGGATCAAAGGGCTCAAAGAAAGACAGCTGAGGCCCAGGCTCAGGTGCCCTGCGTGTGCAGGGCAGGTGGAATTTCAGAAGACCCACAGCAACAGGTGAACTAAGAACAGGGGTGGGAATGGGATGGAAGACAGTATGGACATAATATGACACCAAAGATTATACTCCTGGGGTGACAGGTTTTCCTGTAACTTCTACACGAATATTTTACAAAATACACTCTTTTGGAATTATAGCATTTATACATATAGTGTATGTATACATTTCGTTCTGAAAGCTAATAGCAAATATTCCATAGCTTCAATGATAAATGAAAAATCACAAGCATCAAGGGAGAACTAGTTAAATGAGTATTCTGATGTGACATATCATTCTCTTGTTCCTTTGTTTGCTGAGTATGATAGCATTGAGTTAGCAAATCTAATTTCAGAGCCTGCAAGAACGTGCCCGGGCAGAGCCTTCAGTAATAATAAATGTTGCATTTAAATGATCATGGACCAAATTTAGATTTAAATGCAAGATAATCTCTTCCATAATATTTGCATAAATTAAATTTTACAATAATAGTTAATGCAGATAAAATATCCACATAATTAGTTGTGTTTTCCAGGCTTCCCCTTCATTTTACCTCCACTCTACCATTGGACATAAGCCCAAAGGAGAACATCATCACTCAGTCAGAATTTTCTCTCCCTTTAAAAAAATTTTCCATATCCAAACCTGGGCCACATTTATTTTCTATTTTCCAATCCAATTTTAAAGTAAATTTTGTCGAAGTAAAACATATGAACAGAAAAGTACATATATCTTAAGTGTCTGGCTTGATAAATCTTTAAGTGAATAAATCTACATAAACAACACCCAGATCGAGAAAGAGAGCATGACCCTAGAATTTTCTCCTGCTTGAGAGCAAATGCCATACTGGAATCTTCACTGGCCCTAATGACGGTGTCTTCTTCTACACACTCCAGTAACACCAGGAATTAGAACATCTGTGGGTATGCTCCTATGTAGTGTGAGTTTCCTGTTTAAAGAACACCCTTCCTCAGTCTCAACAGTAGCTCCAAAATGGCTGCATGGGCATCTCTGTCCAAGGAGGTGGTCACAGCACCACATTCTAAGCAGCATTCACGTGTATATTTCAAGGGAAAAAAAATTCTACAGCCACGTGATTTATCAACTCAGGAGTTAATTATTGCTTACTACATCAACAACTGCTCTTAATACTTCTGGCATTGGAGGAGATGCCAGTAAGAAGTGGGGCAGTGAGGACATGTGAGCGCTAGCACAACCTGGGTGGCAGAAGCCCTGTAGAGGCTCTGGCAACACTGTCAGGAAACACTGCTCATGAGCTCGTCAAGACCTTTCCCATCCCTTCTACCTGGCTACCTCCCACTACGAAGGCTGAACATCCATCCACACATTGACTTTCCCGGGCTCTCCTGGGACTGGAAACGGTGATGCAACAAGATGTGAATGAGTCAGCCTCAGGAAGGAATGGTCTCTGTGCTAAGTAGCTTTAATGTCCTAATAAAAAGTAGCAGATACTGTTAGTGGGACATTTCTACTTTGTTACTTATTCTGCTTGCTTTGAACGTAGATGAAATGGCTGGATCTGCAGCAGCCTCCTTATGAAGGTGACAGCAAAGCCAATGGGCTCCTCCAAACATCAGCCCTGATTTTATTAATTTGCCAGACCAAAGCCAGCAGCCCCCATGTCTGGACTTCCTTTTATGTGAAGCAAATAAATTCCCATTTGTTTCATCCTCTGTAGTCTGGTCTTCTGTTTCTTGGAGCCAAATATAAGGCTGACTCATCTACTTGGGACAGCCCAATTGGGTCAGTAAACACAGCCTTACCTATGCCATAGGATAAGCTTCTGTTACATGGAGTTTGCTCAGTGAGTTTGGTGTGAAGCAAATGAATAAATTGAGACCACCTACAAAAGCTATGCATGCGGCATACCTTAAATAAACTGGCAGACTAGTCAGAGAAGGAATTCAGACCGACCTGAGAAAAGTTAACTGTTTTATGAAGGCAATAATGCCAAGAGAAATTTAAGGGGAGAGGTGAATGGACCGTGTGTGGAACCAACTAGAGGAGACTTCTTGCAGGTAGAACTTGAGCAAAATGTTGAAAGGTAGGAGTGAGGCTGCCCTGTGTATGAAGGTCTGCAAGTTGACAAGAGGCAAATCCAGCTGTAATGGGAAAGACATCCTGGAGTGTACCTGGTGGAACAATCAAGAAAGAGCCAGAGAAACAGAAGACACATTCTTTCCCTCAGGGAGCTATTATATGGTTAAAGAGACTTACGTATCACCAAAGGAAGGCATCAAAGCAGATTTTGCTCAATTGCCATTCTTTGGTTGTAGTGGTTTGAATGGTGACTCCCTTCTTCCACCAAAAATTATGTCCACTTGGGACCTGTGAATGTGACCTTATTTGGAAAAAATTATACCTTTGCAAATGTAACTAAGTTTATGATTTTGAGATAGGATCATCACAGGTTAGAGTGGACCCAAAATCCAATGACAAATGTCCTTCTAAGAAGAGAAAACACAATGCAGAAGGCCATGTGAAGATACAGACAGAGGTTGCAGTGATGCAGCCACAAGTCACAGATCACCCAGCATCACCAGAAGCTGGAAGGGAGAAGGGAAGATCCTCCCATAGAGCCTCCAGAGGGAACATGGCCCTGCTGACACCCTGATTTTGGACTTCTGGGCTTTGGAACTGTGAGAGAGCAAATGTCACATTGTAAGTCACCAAGTTTGTAGTAATGTGTTACAGCAACCCTACGGAACGAATATTCTGATGCACGCGGCACGCGGCACGCATCACTGCTGAGGGAGGAGGAGGGAAATGTCAGAAGGCATGACACCTAAGGAAGGGTGGAAAGGAGAGAACGGGGTGCTTGGAACTGAGTGAAGAGAGGAATGAAGGGTCTGGAAGGAACATGATGACTGACCTGAGGTTTCCATGTTGGATAATGGTATGGATTGTCTCATTCATTAAATGAATGATTTTCCCTTAGCAGAAGGCCATGTTGTTTAAGAAGTTTCTTATTCTCTTTAAGGCAAACTGAGCTTGCCTCTTGGGGCTTAGTTCCATGCAGTTTCAATGTGAATGTGACTTGAAGGTGAGAGTTTGGAACAGGTGAACTTCTAGAGTCTGTACAAAAGTTACTTTCCTACGTAAGTATCTTAGTGCCAGATATTTCAAATTGCTTTAACTGACTTTTGCCCTGCACAGAGGCCTGACGTATATGAAAGCGTGATGGCATTGGCTATTTCTGAATTTCCTCTACAGTTTTTTTTTTCTTTTTAATTCATGATGGTATTTGTTTAAAATTGAGCTATTAATAACTTAATATTAAATTGGCCTCAAAAACTACTGTCAAAAGAAAACAACCTGGATCAGGCGGTGAGGGACAATGAGGGGCTCTGGCCTTGGGTCTTGGGCAAAAGCTTTGACCACGTGGCTCCATCCTTCACCCTGGGAAAGGTGGGGCTGAGTCAGTCGTCCTGAATTCCAATTCCAAAATCATTCACTGAAGGCTTTGAGACTGGTCTAGAGGACTCTATAATACCAACTTCTAAGAGATTTTAAAGGATTTCAAAATTCATGAATATAATCCACCCAAAACTTCTTGAAAAATTGTAATACCAGTGGCCTTTATCCCAATTGCCAAGGCCATAATTCTGAACTTTCTGATTGCGTGAACTTATTCTCAGAAATCTCCAATTCCTTATTATCCATTCTTCCTTTCCAACCTCCTATGGCCTGGCTTCACTCTAAACTTCACAGTGACCTAGCTCTCCAGGTCCTGTCATTTTCTGCTAATCTATCAACCTATTTGATGGGAACTCACCACACACGGTCTGAATTTACATCCCACCAGACCCCTGGTGACCACCTGCACTGTGCCCAGCCAGTCATGAATCACTGATGGATGCCATTGTTTTTGTTTGTTTGTTTGTTTTTTTGAGACGGAGTCTCGCTCTGTCGCCCGGGCTGGAGTGCAGTGGCGCAAACTCGGCTCACTGCAAGCTCCACCTCCCGGGTTTACGCCATTCTCCTGCCTCAGCCTCCAGAGTAGCTGGGACCACAGGCGCCCGCCACCATGCCCAGCTAATTTTTTTTTTTTTTTTTTTTTTTTGAGGACGGAGTCTCGCTCGTCGCCCAGGGCGGAGTGCAGTGCGGATCTCAGGCTCACTGGCAAGCTCCGCCTCCCGGGTTTACGCCATTCTCCTTGCCTCAGGCCTCCGAGGAGGCTGGGACTACCAGGCGCCGCCACCTCCCCCGGCTATTTTTTTGTATTTTAGTAGAGACGGGGTTTCCACCGTGTTAGCCAGGATGGTCCTCCATCCCTGACCTCGTGATTCCGCCCGTTCTCAGCCCTCCCGAAGTGCTGGGATTACAGGCTTGAGCCACCGCGCCCGGCCGCCATTGTTTTATCCATTCTGCTCAGAGCACAGTTCCAGAGGATTCCCCACGGACGTTAAGACTGAGCCGCTCCAGCCTCATGGTCTCCAATCTCAGCATGCTTTCAGCACCACCAGCAAGTCACTAAGTACAGCCTTGCTCTCACTTCTGTCTCCCTCTGAGACCATCTCAGACCCTCTCCAGTCTCCCCTGTCTCAGCCCTTGCCTTTGTGCCTTGACACAGTTGTGCTTTCTACTTCTAGAAGACTGAGGCCATCCTTTAGTCCCTGAAGGTCTTGCCAGTGGCTCCAATTACATTTGTAGCCATGTCCATACCAGGTTCTCCAGTCCACTGTGCCCTCCTCTTCAAGGACAACCTCCCCACCCAACACCCTCCACAGAAACTCCCTCTGGAGCCTCACTACAGCTCCATCCCTTCCCTCCCTCCCATTGATTCAGCCACTGAAGGGGATGCTTGCATTTCTCCAGATTCCACTCCATGCCTTCCCTCTTCATCTCTATCAAGTTTCTTGAAAGAGAAGTCAGTTCCAATTTCAAGTGTGCGCCATATTTCCTCAGTGAAGCTTTGCAGAACCCTGAAGTCCATCCCACAAAAACCCAGCAAGTCAGCATCCCAGGACCCAGCACAGGAACCCGCTTTTAACAAATGGCCTAAGTGCTCCTTATGTTGCCCGCCTGCTTATAATGTGGTCTATGCTCCTTCTTCCCTCTCCACCCTTTAACTCACTGCCCACCAGGATTCCTTTATATGCACGATGAAGTCAATGACAGTCTTCCAATTGCCAAATCCCAGGAGCATTTTTAAGCCTTTATATACATTGTTCCTGTGTTTCTTGGAGACTTTTGACATTTCTAATTCCTCCCTCCTATTTGGCGATCTCTTTCCATACTGCACTTTGAGATCTTCTTTCACTGTCGATTCCTTGTGACTCTTCTGCTCCTCTAGCTCCACACACCTTGAAACCCTCTAGGACCGCGTCTTTATTCTCACAAGATTTCATCTAAGTGACCGTGTTGGCCCCCATGGCTGATACAATCCCACACAGTGTAATGTCCCCCAAATCTGTGTCTCCAGCCCAGACCCCATTCCTTCCACACCACTCATCAACAATCAGTAAGCTCTCACAGTTTTGTTCACAAAATATCTCTTGAATCTGTGTCTTCCCTTCTTCATGCCTGCTTCTCCTACTCTTGTTAATCAATCAACTTTGGATTCTCACACACACAAAAAAACTCTTATTGCCCCTGGGTTGTCCCTACTCAAATCTATCTGCCCTTGGGCTGTCGCTGTACAAATGAATCTGCCCCTGGGCTAACCCTGCACAAATCCAGCTGTCCCTGGGCTGTCCCTGTACAAATCCATCTGCCTCTAGTTTGTCTGCGTACAAATCCATCTGCCCCTGGGGGCTGTCTCTGCAGAAATCTACCTGCCCCTTGGCTGTCCCTACACAAATCCATCTGTCAGAAGTCACCAGAATGCAGCAAATGAGCATAAGACCACCTGCCTCAGTCACGACAGGTGGGCAATGCTGTGGCAATGAGCAGCTCCCAGATCTCAGCATCTTCACACAAAAAATGTCCATGTCTCCTTTAACTTTGAAGTCCACCATGGATTCCAGCAGAGGGTAGGGAGAGCTCTGCTCAACAAAGGCACCCTGGAGATCCAGGCTGACATGGTCTTCATCTCAATGCAGGTGTCCACAATCACTGTCAGAGGGGAGACGATGATGCAGTGGCTCTCTCAGGAGGTGTCACACATCACTGCTGCTCATGTTTCACTGGAAATCAAGTCACCTTAGTGAAAGGGGGCTGGGAAGCACAATCCTATCATGTGTCCAAACCCCCAGTACCCACAACTAGCAGCCCTCTGCCTCGAATTCTCCAGCAATTCTCCACTGCCTTCAGGTCAGGCCCTCCAACTACCATATGCATAATGAAGACCAAGGATGTGTGTTTAAAATACAACATTCCAGAACCCCCCACAGAATATTCTGATGAGTTTGAGATATAGTACAAGAATATGCATTGCAATTAACCTCCAAGGGGATTATGTTACTGGTAGCCCATGAGCCATATTTTAAGAACCTACAAGGTCAAGTACAGTGTGAACTTCTTAAAATAGTATAGTATGTCCTTGACGCTGGGACTCAGGCTTTCTCTAGAAGTCCACATTTAGGCTCAGCCCTACCCTGCAGCCACCTTGCTTCTGAGGTGAGGTTACCCATGAGTCTGGCCTTGAGGCTTTGCCCTCCTTCTTGCTCCCGCTCCCACCTTTCCCTGACTGCAGGACTCAGTACAGGAGGCACTGAAAGACGAAAAGTTTTCTAGCTCCCAGTCCAGCCCAAGCTGCGAAAGGTGGCCCCTCTCATGCACTCTAACACATCACGTGTATCTTGTTTTTCAGTTGACCACTAATAATTGTGTATATTTATGTGTTCCAGGTGGTATCTGATCTACATATATGTTGTGCTGGGCATGTTTCAGGGCCTGGCTGGGGGCTGGATTGCCGACTAAAGAGGAAAGCTCCTTCAACAGAATTTGCCACTAAGACATTGCAAGGATTTTTCCACTCCCAAGCACAGGGCAAGGTACACAAAAGGTGTTCCATGAATTATCATGGGATGAATGGGTGAGAATGAATGTATGAATGAATGAATGAACGTCTATTCCAGCTCTATGCTACTACTACTTTTTGTTTGTTTGTTTTTGAGGCAGGGTCTCAGTCTGCCACCCAGGCTGGAGTACAGTGGTGTAATCATGCAATCATGGCTCACTGCAGCCTCAACATCCCAGGCTCAAGTCATCCTCCTACCTCAGCCTCCTGAGTAGCTGGGACTATAGGCCCAGGTTATTATGCCCTGCTAAGTTTTAAAGTGTTTTTATACAGGTAGGCTTTTGTCATGTTGCCCAGGCTCATCTTGCACTCCTGGGCTTAAGCGATCCACCCACCTTGGCCTCCCAAGGTTCTGGAATTACAGGCATAAGCCACTGCACCCATTCTTTACCCTGCCTATTCTACTGCTCCTAAGGGAAGCATCGTGAATGGTGAATGGCAGGGTTAAGCCCCGGAAGCAGCAGGGGTCTAGAAGCATTCACTGCAGCTCAACCTCCTGCTCCCTGGAGAGGGGGCCTCTGGGCCCAGCTGGGCGAAGCCTGAGTGCCCAACTTCTCAAAGAGGTCTCTGTGCAGCTTCTGCCTGCAATGACTAGAACGTTTGCTTTGAATCCAGCCCAAACCGCAGCCCTGGCCTCACCCTGGCCCTGCTGCCGTTCCCTCTCCTGCCTTCAGGCATAAGCCAGAAATAGCAGCTGGCAGAGCAAAGAGGGAGCAAGTAAAAGCCTAATATTGTTTCCTTGCCCTTCAGACAGCTAAAAAAAAAAAAAGGACCAAGATAAATAGAAATTTCTGGATTTTGCTCCCTGGATACCTGCAACTGGAGACAAATCTTTTGGGTTCTTATAGGAGCTCAAAAAGTGGCTCATGGAGCTGTACTTCCTCATTCACTAGTTTTCCTGGACTCCCTTTCACACTTGTAGAAATATGTTTAACTTGGCTGTATCATTTCTATGTAGCCCTTCTTAATTCCTGTTTGAAATGAAATGAAGACTAAATTTTTTAAAATAATGACTACTCTAATTTACAGATTCAGTATAGGCCCCAACCTTCAGATTACATTGTCTGTGGCATCTAATTCCATGAGTACTAGTTAATAACAATAATAAAATAATTACAATAACAATAGTAGCAACAGCAACAACATAAGTGAGGTAGATGCATCTTTTACTGTGAGCCAGGCACTGTTTCCAGCGCTGCATATTTATTCATTCATTGAACAGGTTTAACTCCCATCTTAAAGATGAAGATATGAGGATAAAAGTGTGAGGTGACCTCCCCGGGGATCTCCAGGGAACTGCACAGCCTGACTCCAGAGCTCCCAACTCAGCCACCCACTCACTTGCCTCAGATGAGGGAATTACACACTTAATTTTTAGAAATTTTGTCATTTTAGGTGTTTTGTTGTTGTTCACATTTTCTCAACTCACTAGAAGACAACTCCTTTGACACACTAATCACTCAAGTAATTGGATCACTCCATTGTAAACAACAACTGTATTGTTAGTAAGGAAACAGTGGAAATATTTATTCGCATGGATCTAGAGTTTTGTGTTGCCTTGGGTTCTGATACCCCAGAGGTGGACTAACTGGTGAGGGGAAGTTTTTGGATCAGGCATTTGGTTTTCATCAAAATGCATCCATTGACAAGGCTGTTACCATTTTGTGTGTCTACTTATCCATTTGAGAAATGAACATTAAAAAATTGTTTTGTACCTGTAAGAGGAACTATGATATACAGCTTACCCACTATGGAAGACTGGAAGAGACAGAAAATAAATTCCTCAGTAAGGAAAGGAAAATATAAGTGCAAAATAGCATCTACTGAGGATTTAAATAATACGTGCCGAGAATTTAAATAACACCTACTGAGAATTTAAATAATACCTACTGAGAATTTTCTAAATGCACGCACGGACACACACACACAGAGTTTAAAAGCTTTTAACTAAGAGGCCATTAGGCAAGAATGGCTCCAGGGTTTTTAGTTCCTGGTAAGGAAACTGTAGTCAATTGTAAACAGCAAAACCAAACTGGGGACTTGACCAATCTGAAACCACCAGCTAACTCCTATCTAGGATCTTCACTGTAACCAATTATGTGCATTTTCTTTCTTTTCATTTAAAAACATTTTAAATCAACATAATAATTGTACAGGTTTGTGGGGCATATAGTGATGTTTTGATACATATCATGTATAGTGATAAAATAAGGGTAATCAGCATATCAATCAGCTCAAACATTGATCATTTCTTTGTGTGAGGAACATCCAATACATTCCTTCTAGTTATTTGAAAGTATATATTATTGTTAACTACAGTCATCCTACAGTGTTATAGAACACTAGAACTCACTCCTCCTATCCAGTTGTAATTTTGTATCTTCTTTGTCTTAGCTGTGAGCTCAGCTTATAAAAGGCTCACAATCCACACTGCTGGAGTGGTACTCTTAACCTCTTCTGGTTCTGCATGCTGCCTGATTAATGAATCCTTTGATGCTCAGATAAACTCTGTTAAATTCATTCTGTCTAAAGTTTTTCTTTTAACAATATATAAAAACACTTCCCCATAGGGGGAAGCTAAAGGGGGGCTTTCAAGTCAGCCAGTGCTGGTAGACACAGGGTAGGGTATTGTCCACCACCCTGCCCCACCCCTGCAGGGGAGGGGACTTCCTAAGCAGGGTTGGGTTCCTGCAGAGATATCTTGCTGCAGAAGGCCTCCGGAAAGAGTGTGTCGCTAGACTTGGAGGAAGCTAAGAAAGGATTATTTTAAAGTAGCATCACCATATAAAATTTCTCATACATCTATATAATTTGCTACTACAGTCAGCCCTCTGAATTCATGGGTTCCATATCTGTGGATTCAACCAACTGCAGATCAAAAATATTTTTTAAAAGATGTATGTTGAGTCTGTATTGAACATGTCCAGACTTCTTCTTGTCATAGTTCCCTAAACAATACAGTATGCCAACTACTTACATGGCATTTACATTGTATTTGATATTATAAGCAGCCTAGAGATGACTTAATGTATCCAGGAGGATGTGCATAGGCTGTATGCAAAAATTACACCATTTTATATCAGGGACTTGAGCATCACAGATTTTGGTATCTGTGAGGTGAGGGGTCTGGTAAGCAATTTCCTTTGGATAGTAAGAGATGATTATATTTAAAAATTAAGTCACTTGTAATGTAGAGACACCAGAGCTTAGCAGATGTCAAACACTCCTAAGTTTTGAACATTAGAGAGGAATTTCTCTCTCTAACAAGAAGATATGTGAGATAAAAGAAAATAACAGGATGGTTGTTCCTTGAAGTTTCATGCTATGTTTTTAAAAATAAAGCCAGGAACTAACATATTTCATGTATATTTGGAAGAAATAGATTTAAATGCTCCAAAACATTTTGAAGGCTTAAAAATTAACACAAAGGTTTACAGGTAATGACTCATTACAATATTAATACAGCATATAAGTATTAAAATAAATGCTCCAAAATTAGCAATGGCCAATAAGGAATGTGCTATTTAATTTTGAGAAAAGCGAAGCTAGTATTGACTCACTCTTTAATAATAACACTGTTGTTTTTAAATTTATTCCCGCTTTATTTCAAAGAACTTGCACTAGGGTGTGACCAGGTGTTTGGGTACCTGTTGCAATATGGTCATTATAAGGGAATAATTATAAATAGATAATGAACAAAACCACTATCCCTTTGTAAACCACTTTGCCTCGAAGGACAAATAAAACAGATTAAAAGGGGAAGGGAAGGCAAACCAATTTAGAATGATATACCAATATGTCAGATAATTGGCTTAGAGAAGCACGAACAAATAGCATTTAAAAGCAAGCTCTGGATTCTGTCCTTTGAAGCTGGCCTTGAGGCTCCGTTCTTCCTTAGACAAAATCTTTCTTCCTGCTACGAAATAAGGTTCATGATGTTAGTCTAAGAGGCTAACGGGGCCAGCTCTTTATATAAGAGCTTTGGATATTTTTCTTTCATAATTTTATATCCTTTCTTTTGGACGAATGTTTCCCAAATATAGAAAAGCCCACTCACCTGGTGAAGTTTTATTTATTTGGTCATTTGTTCATCAAACATTTTATTGAGGACAAGACAGACAAGTCCCCT
Organism: Rhinopithecus bieti; assembly: GCF_001698545.2. NCBI lineage: Eukaryota > Metazoa > Chordata > Mammalia > Primates > Cercopithecidae > Rhinopithecus > Rhinopithecus bieti. The sequence goes on from NW_016807891.1 coordinate 1,614,676, forward strand.
GCTGTCATCAAGATTTATGTATTGGTTGGGGACAATAACAACAAATGCATAAGCTCATTAATTAAGTCAATAATTAATTACAGACTGCAGTGTGCAAGGAAGGTGCTGTAGAGAGGGCCACACAAGAGTTCTTGGCTACTTACAAATAGGGACATTTCAGCAAAAGACTGTTTATTGTTTCAAAAACTAGAAAGCATCTGAGGTTTTCTCTCGAATGGTATTTGAGTTTCTCAGCTTCCTTTACTTTCAAAGGTTGACCTGGTACTCATCTGCCCAACATCCCCAAACCTTGGGGTCCTACGAGCTGCCTCTGGCTCTCTCTCATTCTCCACATCTGATTGGTTGGGGTATTTAGATATTTCAATGTGTGTGACTCACATACTGAATACCTCTTACCACTTCTATCACTAATGCCTAGGTCCAAGCCACCATCACCTCTCGTCTGGATTTGCAGTGGCCTCTAAACTGCCTTTGAGGCCCTGTCCTTGTCTCCACCTGTTTCTTCCCAGCACTGTAACCAGTGCCAGATTGGATGAAAGTCAGATCTTGTTGATCCTGGCCAAGGCCATTCGCATGCAAACAGAAAAAGCATGGACTCTGGGGTCTTCCTCTGCCAACCCCGTGAGCATATTCACTTCTCTCCTCCTGTAATGTCACATAGGACTTTGTTACCAACAGGGACAGAGCGTAGGAGAAAGAAGGAAGGATAGGATGAAAAAGGGAAAAACAATAGCCAAAATCTGCTAAAACTCACTCAGAAAGAAGAGACTGGAACTTTCCTTGTTGTGGAATACTGACCCAAACAGATCCATATCCATTCAAAAATATCCATTCAACATAGATTAGCTAAATGCCCCCAGGATTTACTCATAATCCTTCTCAAATCAACACAGAGCAAAAGTCAGTGCCCTTAACACTGCCTCCCAAGCTATTTGTGGTCCACTCATGTCCACCTCTCCAATCTCAAAGCTGGCTTGTTTTATCTTGTACTGCACACTGGTTTTCTTGTGCTTCGTACCTAGAGTTCTCTTAACCCAAATATCTGCATCCTTCAGTTCTCGGCTCAAATGACATTTTTGCATCTCCTCTCCAGTTCTGTATAGCATTTCCTGCTTTACTTTTCCTGCTATACAATTAACACACTCTGCCATGTTATTTTTTTCATGTTTGCCTATTGTCTCATCTTCCCCCAATTAGAATGTGTCATGAGAACAGAGTTTTTGTCATATGTGTGTATAGCTTTCCCCAACTTCTTGAAAAAGCGCCTGGCGGCATTTAGCTAATCTATGTTGAATGGATATTTTTGAATGGATATGGATCTGTTTGGGTCGGTATTCTATAACAAGGAAAGTTCCAGTCTCCTCTTTTTGAGTGAGTTTTAGCAGATTTTGGCTATTTTTTTTTTCTTTTTTCATCCTATCCTTTCCTTCTTTCTCCTATGCCCCATCCCTGTTGGTAACAAAGTCCTGTGTGACATTACAGGAGGAAAGAAGTGAATATGCTCATGGGGTTGGCAGAGGAAGACCCCAGAGTCCATGCCTTTTCTGTTTGCATGTGAACGGCCTTGGTCAGGATCAAGCCAACAACCTCTTTAATTAAAAATCCTGCAAGACAAATTCACTTTCTTGTCACGTGTCCTGTTCATGAGCTAGTTTCACATTTTCCACTGAAGTAATATAGAGGTACTTTTGTGCGTGGGTTGTGTGTGGGTGTGTTTGGTGCTCTATATAATTAAAGTAGGATTTTCTCCACTGCCTAGTCCCAGATGAAGCCCAGAATTTTTGTTCAAATTTACTTCATTCTAAAACTTCACTCCTTCAAGGTTTTCCTTGATTTGTGCTCATCCCCCAGAGGGCGCTGGGCAGCTGCTTCCACAGCTCTCCCTCCTGCTATTGGTCCCCAAACCTATCTGCATTTTATCTTCCAGATACAAAAGGCTTGGTGCCAAAAATATCTACCTATAGAATGTGAGTAACGTAAAACCTCAAGCTATGCATACTATCACATATAACATGGTGAATCACACAATCCCAGGAGGAATTCTCTTTTTCCTTAAGTTTCGCCTTCTAAAGGAAATAAGTTGTACTTTGCTACTATTTAATAGAGGTGATGTAGTGGGCCGGAATGGGGGGGGACGCATTTCATGTTCTACGCAGTTAAAGGAGGATATTCTCCATTGCCTGGTACAAGATGAAGCCCAGTTTTTGTTCAAATTTAATTCATTCCAAAACTTCTCTCCTTTGGAATTTTCCTTTGTTTATGTTTATTGACAGGATAACAGGATAACAGTTAACTGATGATTGTTTTGGCATCAATACCAACCTTGATTTCACAGTATGCTATCATTACACAGAAGCAAGGTCTTCCTGACTACTTTACTTATAGTTTTCTTGTATGTTCTCAAGAATTTCTTTTTTTGTAAATTTTACCATTTTTTTTTTTACAGTTCCAGGAAAGATGAACACTGGACTGGAATTGACGTCGGTGCATTAGATAGGAAAGGATGGGCACCGCTGGGCATTGCGTCTTCCTACTGGGAGTCTCCATTGCCATTTCTCCAGATTTCATTTTCTTTCAGTTGAATTATATTTTATTTTCCTATAGGTGCAGAAACATTCTATTTGAATCTATTCCTCATTTAGTTCACCAATCATTATTAATAACAATTTTTTACTATAGAATCTTATTTTTTTATTCATCCAACGATATCAGCTTCCATCTGAAAGAAAACATTTCTAGAGTCTGTTTTCATAATATTTAAAAATGAATTCCAGATGAATTATATTTGAATGAAAAAGCAAAAGTATATTAATAATTATTTAGGAGACCCTCTTTGTAATATTGGCAATGGGAGATATTTTTCTAAACAAGACTGAAACCTAAAGGCAATAAGAGGAAAGAGCCATGTGTGCATACCACATGTTTAAATTGAGTAGCAAATGCCACTGTAAACAAAGGCAGAAGCCAAATGGCAGGCTTGGATAAATATACTTGTGACACATATTAAAAGTAAAAGTGAAACATTCCCATTAAATATGTAACTTCTACAAATTGAAAAGGAAAACAATGTTATGGATAAGAAGACTGAAAAAGTTACTTCAAAGACAAGGAAATCCAAATGGCCAGTAAACGTATAAACAGAAACCCAGTCTCACCAGCAGCCAGGAAAATGCAAAGAAATTAAAATGAGATACCATTTTCACCAGTCCTTGGCAAAAACTAAGAGGCATAACATCCAGTGATTTCTAATCCAGGTGTGTTTGCTTCTCTGCATGGATTGCCCTCCTGGGTTTCTGCCCAGGGCTGGAACATCTGGCTCTCCTGGTTTGAGGGTTCATGGCTGAGACCTGGTGCCCCACCTTTTCCTTCTAATTCTCTAGCCCTAGAGAGAGTATTATAGGAAGGATGAAGACTTACACAGTTGCTGTATAACCATCAACGTGATCAAAATGAGTATTTTTAGTACTTTGAGGTAGACAGATAACAGACATTAAATATTAGACCTAGTTTGGAAATGATCAAATTAAAATAAAAGGCCTCAGAGGACTCATTCATGACAAGTAGCCTGTGGATGGGAGGTTCCAGCTTAAGTGTCCTGACCATAAGTTCCCATCACTGTCCTGTTCATGTGCAGAATCATAAATGGGATCATTACTTTCTTAAACTTTCTGATAGAATCTATACTGAAAGGGTGGTGCTATACAAAAATCGCAAGAGTATCATCTTAGGAGTAGTAAATTATGAACAAGTTTCAATGCATAAAAGGCCAAAAAAAAAAAAAAAGGTTCTGTCTCTGAGTTTTCTGATATAGGTATATCAACTCACAAATATTTTACTTTCCCTTAAAAAATGTAAACTGCATGCTTTAGATGGTGATCAATTGAATTAAGTATAAATCTCATAAAGTATTCTAATTAAATAATCACCAGTAACAGCATGAGCAATTCAAAAAGCTAAAAACAATCATTCAAAAATTTTGCCACTATAATTGTTGAAGATTGTATGATCATGATAAAGACGATTACCTTTAAATAAAACCCACAGATTTGAAAAATAACCACTTTTCCATTTGAATTTTATTTTCTAATGTTAAAATATTTTAAAAACCAATTACAGAAATAAATAATGGGTCTTGACTATATTAATGGTTAAAATAAATTAATGCCAAACTTTTAAAATGCCTAGAAGCAAAAACATACTGGACCCTTTTCTCTATATATTAAACATAACCACATTTACATTGTGGATTCCTATGGGCTGACTTTGCCCACACCATAATGTTCATTACTTTTGGTATTATTATGAAACTATAGTATCGTCTTGTCAAATAATTTTGTGTAATATTTCACCTTTTCTGATGACAAAAAACCAGGCAACACACTTAAACTATTAAATTATCTATATAGAGAAAAATCTTGCTTTTTTCTTTTTTTAACATGGTCACAAGTGAACCACTTATTTTATTCCCTAAATCCAAACAAGCACAAAAGTCTTGATATTTAAATATGGCTTTGGATAAAGAGAACATAAGGATCCTAGAATGACTTACATGGTTATAAAACTATTTTAAAACAGAATTTTAAAAGAATAGCCAACATTTAAATGTAATCTAATTTTGCAGCAGTATGTCTCCAATTTATTCTGTTCTCTGTTACATCTGTCAAGAAAAGCTTCTATCATTATCTGAGTAAATGAAATTAGATGGCAAAACAAAAAGATTTACAACATCAATTAATAATCCCCATATTCTATTTAATTTAGCTTTCTTATACCTCTCTTCACGTTACTACTCCTTTTCGTCCTTTGCACTTAGTTGAAACGCAGTGACTCCCCAAGAGACTCATTTCATTTTATGTTATTTCCAATAGTTCCTGTCGGCTTTGATTTTCGTTTTAGCAGGTGGAGTCTAAATACTTGCTTGGCCGTGGGATTTGGGTTTCTCCAGCAGCCAGATGTACCAGTGTTGGCCATACAGTTGTGAGCCACTTGTGGCTAAGACCTAAATAGATAGGTAAGGATGAAGCAGTTCATGACCAAGAGGCCTTTTGGAATCAGCTGTGAAAGGACCCATTTAATGTTGCATAACCCAGGCTTTACTTCATTGGATGGCTTTAATGTATCTGGGAGAGGAAAAAGGGGATTTAGTAGTGTTTCCTCTGGATGCACAAATAATGAAAAGTGCTGTGAGCTCCCGAGTGCTGCATCATTGGCTACCCCCAATAGCCCATCTCTGTCCCCTGGAGGAGCAAGAGGGAAACCCTTCACAGATGCTTGAACTTTGGTGGACAAACAGGAGGAACACTCAGGAAAACAGGGGCAGAATTTAGGGCCCAGAGAGAGTTCCTTTTAGACTTAGAAATGTCTTCCTCACTACAAAATTAGATATTCACTAGTCTTCCTTCCTTCCCTCCCTCCCTTCCTTCCTTTCTCTCCCTCTTTCTCTCTCTCTCTCCCTCCCTCCCTTCCTCTCTCTCTTTCTTTCTTTCCTCCCTTCCTTTCCCTTCCCTTCCCTTCTCTTTTCTTTTCTTTCTTTCTTTTGCCAGTGGACATTGTTTATTTCTTTCCAGTCTTTTTTACTTTGTCTATATATTTTGTAAAAACAAAATTGGAATCATTTTTTTTGTTGGTTACAGTGTATGTTTTTCATCTGTTTTCCCAGCCTTTTACTAAAATCTTAAAAAAATTAGACAGTAGCAAACCTTTTAGAAAATAAATTGGGGTGAATAAGGCAATTTAATGCTATTAATTTTTGTAATGGTCAAGGTTATTGTGTAATTATCAAGTGGCTATTAAGGACCATTACAGTGCCTTGCAAATCGGTTAGTTTTACCTGCTGCATTTCACTCTTAATTTTAATCACTTAATTTTTTTACACTTAACTTTTTATTTGGAATTTATTTTAGCTGTTGGACAGTGAAGGTTTAACATAATTTTTTCCGTCAATGATGGAGTCAACTCCTAACACCTGTTTATTGGATAACTTTTATTTTCCTCCTTTACAATATCTTCCTTACTTACATGTTATATTACGTTTCCTTGCTCTTTTATCTATTCCAGGGATTGGCAAACTACAAACTACAGGCCAAATCAGTCCTGCAGCTTGTTTTTGTACAGCCCAAGAGCTAAGAATGATTTTTACATTTTAAATGATTAAAATAAAATTCCCAAGCAACATAATGTTTCGTGACACATGAAAATTACATAAATTTCAAATTTCAGTGTACATAAATAAAGTTTCATTGGAACAGAGCCATGCTCATTTACATATTGTCTCTGGCTGCATTTGTGCTAAAACAACAGAGATGAGCAGTTTGACCCATGAAGCCGAAAATGTAAGTACTGTCTGGGCCTTTACAGAGAAAGCTTGCCGTCAATGGCAACAGTCCATTGATCTATCTAACCCATAATTGACAGTGCATGTTTTAAGATACCATTTCTGGTTTACTTTTAAAAATAAAATACAGCATTATTTTATCCAATCACCAAAAAAGGCCCAGTGGGCTGCTGATTAGTATTTTTACCATTATAAATAAACCTGGCAAAGATTGGCCTTGTTGTAATATGTACTATTTCTACCCAATAACATGGTATGTCCACACTCCCTATTTATGTGAATTTTTAAATGTGTTTCAGGAAAGAATTTTAGTTTTCTTGTACATGTTTTCTATTTTTCTCGTTAATTTTTTCCAAAACATTGCATTTAAAAAATATTTCTGATAGAATCCTTTCTTTTATGACATTTTTAAAACCATATTATGGAAATAAGGAAGGCTTATCAGCCTCTTACATTGTTTCTAATTACTTTTCTTGGGGTTTTCTGGTATCAACATATTATTTGCAATAACAATAACAGGGATTATAATAGTAGTAATAATAAATTTATACTGTCTCTCTAATACTTACAGTTTTTTTCTTTCTCTTGACTAATTGCATTAGCTAGCATTGACATAATAATTTTAATAAGACTGTTGGCCTGTCCTTGTCATTTCAATGGGAAAGCAGAAGAGGAGACATCAGCAGTCCCAGATTTCTGGCAGCTCAACCCCTAATCCACCAATTCTCTCAATGTTTCCATATCCTCTTCTACGACCCTGTATTTATGTTCTCTTTTATTTGCTCCTTCTCCAAATCTTTCCCTCACTCGTCCATAACATAAATAGCAATCATTTTCTAAATTAATTGCTATCATTCTGAATAGAACTTCATTCTTAAGATGAAGGGCTTCATCTGTGAAGTAATCCAGGCAGGTTTTAATCTGCTACCATGTTCCAGGCACCTGGTCCTACCTAAGATTCAAGGAATGCAAAGATACATCCCACCTGTTCCTTAAAATGTACAGAAGCCCATCAGCTGTGGAACTCTGGGAGAGATTGGTCTGTGAGAAGGAAGACTTTAAATTTTTTTTTTTTACTACATACATGTATCATATTTATAATAGATGCCAATGCTTTGACTTAAAGTAAACATAAAATTGAAATGAAAGAAAATGCTATGTGTCATCAAGCATCTCACAACAGAGTAGGGAAGATGCCACATAAATAGATCAAACTCACCACACTGCTTAGTGCCGCTGGACAACAATTAGACAAGGATTCCTGAGTGATCAACTGGGAGGAGGGATGCCACCTCGGGAAGGAAGCAGGGCAAGTGGGGACTCCCTGCAACAGGTGATCCCTGAGTTAAGTCCCAAGGGATGAGTTGAAGTTAGTCCTGTGAATGATGGCATGGTGCAGCTGAAAGCCAGCGCTTCTGGCCTGGGCAGGAAAGGGTTTGGACCCGACTCCACCTGTCACTGGGTCTATAACTCTCGACACTCTCTTCAAATCTGAGCCTCAAACTGTTCACCTATAAACTAGTGGATTAAACGATCTATATCGTCTATATCTATGTCTTTGTCTATCTTTGCCTATCTATTTCTGTGTGTCTATGTACAGACATAAATACTATCTCTACAGATAGATAAATTAGATGATACTGCATCTACAAATAGAGATCTGCAGGGTTAGATAGATGGAGATGTGGCAATGGATATAAACATGGACACAGACATAGAATAGGATCCATGGAGGAGCTCCATTCAGATGACCTTCACTTGCCTTTGCTGTAAATTAAAGAGGACTCTCCATGGCTCACCTGCCGTAGTCCACACACTCACACTGCCACCCGGCTGCAGGCCTTTCTCAGCCACTCTTGCGTGAGTTTATCATGGGCCTGTCTGGGCAAGCTAAAGACAGCCGGTGAGCTGCCTGAAGACATCCCCTGAGATGCACAGCACAGCACGTTCCTGTCAGTGGCTCATTAGACGACCTTGTCTCCTATTCGAAAATGAAGACCTGCAGCCAATGTTACAGGTTGAATGAACTGCACAGTTCCTTCCCTCACATTTGTCCGAACTCAGGAATTGACATAGAATTGTTTGGTACAGACATAGGCCTGCATTAAGAAGATCTGGAAAGGAAGACGGGAGGATGAGAATGGATGAGGGTGGGGGAAGCTGACGGGAAGGACAGTCCTGTTAATGTGGTTAGGACCTTGAAAGTGGCTGTTTTAAAAAATTACCATCCTGTCTTGAATTTCCACATCAATAATTTAATATAATTTTTTTCTTAACCTTTAAATGCCATGATCAGCTTGCCATGGATTAATCCAAATTTATCATATTGGTTTGCCAGAACAAAAGGAAAACGAGATAAATAAAATAAGTACATTATTTTCCTTTTCTAAATATAGTGATAATCTTACCCACCAGTCATGATACACGGAAAAACATAATCTTACCTACCAGTCATGATACAGGGAAAATTACACACCAAGTTGGCTGAATTTGACTTTACCAATTACTAGAATACAAGGTGTGTGTTAAGAAAACAATGAAATGATGTATTTTCACTAAATGAGTACTCGAGTTTTAAAACGTGATGTCAGCACAAAATAGTCACGGAGTTGAAACGGCCCCTGTTAGTGTTATCAAGAAAAATACTTTCTTGGTTGCTTTTAAAAGAATGCCAACTAAGAAAATTTAATTTTCGATAACTGCAGTTGAAAGATTTTCAGTAGCAGTATAGTGATTTATTGCAAATATACCAGAGGACAAAGGAAAACAAACACCTACGGGAATCTTTTTATTTATTTACTTATTTAATTTTTTTTGTGGCGCTGGGCACAGTGGTCCATGCCTATAATCCCAGCATTTTGGGAGGCCAAGGCGGATGGATCATTTGAGGTCAGGAGTTCGAGACCAGCCTGGCCAACATGGCAAAACCCCGTCTGTACTAAAAATACAAAAATGAAAGTAGCGAGGCATGGTGGCAGCACCTTCGATCCCAGTTACTCAGGAGGCTGAAGCAGGAGAATTGCTTGAACCCAGAAGGTGGAGGTTGCAGATAGCCGAGATTGCACCACTGCACTCCAGCCTGGGCCACAGAGTGAGTGAGACTCGGTCTCAAAAAAAAAAGAAAAAAAAAAAAAGTCAATTTTGCATTACTTAGTTACCCAACAGTGCATCGCTTCCCCTTAATTTCCCTGGGCCCTTTTTCCCTACATGATTTTAAAAAAAGGAACACATCCACATAATTGGGGTTCAGTAATAACATAGTTTTTGGTCCATTATGTTAGGATAACTTCTCTTAGAGTGAGAAGGGATGATCTAACGCTTTTCAATATATCCATGGAAGAGGGCAAGTAGAAAGCCCTGGAAAGAACTTGAGTTCTCCTTTTTACTAGACAAGCTGCATAATTTGCCATCAGGCTGCATAATTTTAGAGCCTCCAGGTAAAACAGGGACATCATCTATTTTGTAGAGTTGGCTGGAGGCTAAAGAGAAGAAGTGCTAAGAACAGCGATTCATGAACCAGAGTTGCCCTGGTTTCACTCTCCGCTCTCTCCTTTCCCGCCGTGGCTGCTGACCTGACCTGTAACGGTGGGCACTGATGTGCTAAGAATCCTGACGATGAGAGGGAGTGTGGAAAAGTGCTTCTGGTGGGCCAGGGGCACTTCTGACTGATTTTCCTGTACTAATTTATTCAATTCTCATAAGACTCATGCGAGCAATTCCCACGTTTCATTACTATTACCCACATTTTATTTTCTTAACTACTATTGAATATTTTATTAATTTCTCCCTAATATTTTATTCTGAAAATGTTCCAACATATTAACAAGAATTGAATGGTGAACACTCAGAGGTTGATAATGAGTGTTTTTTGTTATATTTGCTTTATCATGTATCTTTTCCTTTACTTACTTCTCCATCGTCTTGATCTATCTTATTTTTTAATGTATTTCAAAGTAACTTGCAGAGATCAGGACACTTTATCCCTACACACTTCAGCATGCACGTCATTGAGTGAGTGGAAAAATTGGTTGTGATTCATTTTTGAGGTAAAATGGTGCCTGTAATTACATGTATTAACTCTTTTCAAGAAACTGTATATATTTAAGGAGTACAGGGTGGTGTTTCACCACATACCTACAAATCGTGAAATGATGACTGCTGTCGGGTAAGTCAACACAGCCACTGCTTCACGTAGTTACCTTCTTTTGGTGGTGGTAAGAACACCTAAATGCTACTCTTAGAAAAGCTCTGGTGTGCAATCCAATGGGTTTGGATACTAATCCTGAAAGATACAAACCTGAATGCCATAACCCTACATGTTGACATCCTGAAAGCTGAATTCTGGGAAGGGATTAGTGTATTTGGGTTGTAGACGGGATAATTATATCACGTTAGTTGCATCATGTTAGGTGGGACTATTAACTCTTTATTGTCTTTATTTGCCTTTGAGAGAAAATTCCGATTTGTAGATTGGCTATGAAATACAGTAACTATGGAAAACTTCAGCCTAAACGTGTGTCATTTGCCTGCATTAGCATTCCTTCCAGTTGATGACCTTCCAGGAGCATTTAATGAATTAAAACCACATTTGCCTGAAGAAGCCAGTGAAGGTCCTGACTGGATTGAAAATAATATGTGCCTGCTAGGATAAAGGGACACGCAAGATATTGCTATTCTATCACCATTATTGTTTCCACTAAATTTGTGGTCTGTGGATGAATGCGTGTGGAATGGATTTCCACATACACAAAACAACATAGAGGCATGGCACAGACAATGGGAGAATTTGGCAGGGAATGCTCATCTTGGTGTATATTGACCAAATCATAGAAGAATTAAAAAAAAAAAATCAAAATTGCCATGTAGAAAATGAATGTGAACATATTCTCAGAGGAGACCCAGGTCCTAAAAGAAAAAAAAGCAGCTCTTCATTGTGATGAAAGACTTCTAAATATAGTTAATGATGGTGAAATTTGGCCACGTCTTATATACTATGTCTGTGCCCATAGCCCCCTGTAATATACTTTTCATCAGTCAAATAATATTTTAGATTTTAGTTGTTTTCTTTTTAAAAAACTTTTTTCCACTATTTTAAATTGTCAGCATTATTTTTACAATGTGTGATGCTGTGTATTTCATCTCTGCATCACTTTCAATGGTGAAGGTTTAAATTGTGTAGAGGCTTTTAGAGAGTTCTAAATCATTTCACACATTTTTGCAAATTTGTGTCCACAAAAGTGCGTCATCACAAAGTTAACTTTCTGTGTATTGTACATATTTGTAAAAATGTTGAAACTTTCTCCATAAGTGAAGATATGATCTTTTGTACACCTGCATTTGTGAGAATAAAATTTCACAAGATCTCAGCTCTTTGGGCAACTGCGGTGGGGCCCACCACAATTTTGATCAATTTCAGCAAAAGACATTTTTACATGAAGACTTGGGTTGCTCGTCATGGCATTTCAGAGAACCACAGTTACAAAGCTGGGTGCACACAATCTCCAAACATAGTGATATGTGTCTACACATTCTTCTTTTTGATCTATTATTTTATGAACACAGTTCATCTGCTCAAAACTATTACAGTCATACTAGTGTCCTTATTATTCCTAGGTATTTATGCAAAAATATGCATTATTATTGCCTATTTTATTGTGCAAAGTGACCTATGAAATGTTCTGTCATGTTTTAATATTTTCTCAAGTAAATTCCCTTTTAGGAATATAAATAAATATCTTTAAAACTTATTTTTTCCAAAATGATATTTTTGGGGTTTTGTTCCTTCAGGATTTCAACATTCGTTATCATTGTTTTCGAGATTGTGTCTTTCAGGACTATAATCACCTCCCCAATCCAATATTATTAATTATGCTTTACATTAGGTCTTTAGTACCATTTAATAATTTTTGACAAATGCATCCATCAGAGTGAAGAAAAAACCCTGAAAAGATATGGAAAAAATCATCCCATTCCCAGTCATTCCCTTTCCTTCTTTCCTAGAGGCAACCACTGTTCTGCTATTTTTCATCCAAAGTCTTACCCTTATATACAAAAATCACACAGTACACTTTGCACTGGGCTTCCTTTCACTTAGCATATGTTTTCGTGACTTATCTATGTTGCATGTAACAGTTGCTTGTTCCTTTTTACTCCTCAGCTGTATTCCAGTGTATGATTGCTTCATAGTTTGTATAGCCATTATTCTGTTCCTGCACACTTCAGCTGTTCCTAGTTTTTGCTATTTGGGATCAAGCTTATGTGGTTACGTTTTTATTTCTCTTGGGTACATACCTAGAAGTTGAATTGCTAGGTCACAGAGCAGGTGTGATTAGTTTTGAAAGAAATTACCAAACCTTTTCCCCAAATAGCTATACCATTTTGCACACCTACCATCAATGTATAAAAGGTTCAGTTATCTGATAACTTGGCAATAACTGGTATTGTCATCCTTTTAAATTGAGTCATTTTGATATGTGGGTAGTGTTATCTCATTCTAGTTGCAATTTGCATTTCCCTGATGACTGCTGAATTTGAGGCCCTTTTGATGGGTTTATGGGACATTGATCTATTGGTGGATCCTTATGCTAGGACCACTGCATCCTGATTACCAAAGCTAACCAAAGTAAAATACTTTTAACTTTGTTCTGCTTTTACAAGATCACTGTGATTACTCTAAGTCCTTTGTATTTCAATATAAATTTTACAATCAGTTTATAAATTTCTACAAATGGACTGTCGAGCTTTACATTAAGATTGATTCACTATGTACAACAATCTTGAGAAAATTTTCATCCTAATACGTTTGTGGTTTCCAATTCATGAGTAAAGTACATTGTTCTGTTGACTTTGGTCTTTTAAACACGTCTTAAATGTGTAATTTTAAATGTAGAGATCTAATTTGTCTTTTCTTAAATTCATTATTAGATAATTTAAAAAAAAAACCGTAAAGGAAACTAGATTTTTACTTTTATTTTATATTTGTCCTACCAGTATATAAAACACAACTGATTTTTGTACATTGACATTGTATTCTTCAACCTTGCTACACTTGCATATCAATTCTAGTAGTTGTTTAATCAAATTTTTACAATTTTCTATGTACATAATTGATCTTCTATGAAAAAGGCAGTTTTACTCGTTCCCTTCTATGTTTTATGCCATTTATTTTTTTCTGGCCTCTCTTTATTTGCATGCCCTGAAGTAAATATTAAATAGAAGTTCCTTGTTCCAGACTTTGGAGGAAAAGTGTTTAATATTTGACCATTGAGTAAAACGTTAGTTTTATTTTGCTCATATATGCCCTTTATCAGTTTGAAATTTCTACTTTCTCTTCTAAATTACTGAGTGTTTTAATGATATAAGGGGGTTTCATTTTGCCATGTAATTCTCCCATTTATTGTAATATTCATATAGATTTTCTCCTTTGTTCTGTGAATGTGTTAAACCATTCTTAGGATAAACTCAATATGTTCAAGATATATTATCCTTTGTATATATTGGTGGATTTTATTTGCTAAGATTTTAGTAAGAAATTTGGAATATAATTTGGAATTATATTCCAAATAAATTCATTTGGAATATGGGTCAGTCATTTTCTTTTCTATCTTTATTAGATTTTGGTATCTAGGTTATGCTGGCCTCATAAGAGTTGACAAGAGTTCTTTCCTTTTTAATTTTTGAAAGGGTTTGTGTAAGATTGGTGTTATTTTGTTCTCTAAGTATCACTGGTTCATTTTAAGAGGATTTATCTCTTACTCTTTTTAATTTTAACAGTTGTTTTCAGGTATATATTTTAAGCCCATACATGTTCACGACTGTTATGTCCTTCTAATGAATGCAACATGATATCATTGTAAAATGTCTGATAATGATCTGTCTTGAAACCTACTCTAAATAATGTTAACATAGCCACTCCAATCTTACAGTGCCTGTTTGCCTGGTTATCTTTTGCTGCCTTTTATCTTTAACCCATGTCTTTATACTTAAAGTGCATCTCATGCAAACAACATAAAACTTGGTCTTGCTTTTTACCTATTTTGAAAATATCAGTCTTTCAGTCAGTGTCTTTAGTCCACTCACATTCAACACAATTATTCACATGGTTAGAATTAGGGCTAATATTTTACTAGTTGTTTTATGTTCATCCTATATGTTTTACATTCCCCTTTTTCGTTTCTTTCTTTTTTTTTTTTTTTGAGACTGAGTCTCGCTCTGTTGTCAGGCTGCAGTGCAGTGGCACAATCTCAGCTCACTATAAGCTCTGCCTCCCAGGTTCAAGTGATTCTCCTGCCTCAGCCTCCCGAGTAGCTGGGACTACAGGAACATGCCACCACACCCAGCAAATTTTTTTGTATTTTTAATAGAGATGGGGATTCACCAGGTTGGCCAGGGTGGTCTCGATCTCTTGACCTCATGATCTGCCCCCTTCGGCCTCCTAAAGTGCTGAGATTACAGGCGTGAGCCACCATGACTGGCCATTCCTCTTTCTCTACTTTCCTCTTTCCTTCTGTTAAGTTATTCTTTTTAACCCCATTTCAATTAATCAATTGGATTTGCAGCTATACTTCTTTGAATTACTACTCAAGTGATTGCTCTAGTGATTAAAGTTGATTTAGAATACTGTATACCTAATATAATATGAGAATCCTGGAACTGTATGTGTTCATTCCAATTCTACTATACACTATATATGAAATATATGTACGTGTATGTGTGTACACATACACTATATACTATCCTTGTCATGTATTACAATGCAAATATTATAAATTCTTCAATATGATGTTATCATATCCATCTTAAACTTCCATATGTGTTTTTCAAATTAAGATAAAACAGGTTTTTTTTTTTTTAAAGAAAATGTACACACATTTTACAATTTCCAAAGCTTGTTCTTCCTTCCTGCCAATCCAACTTTCCATCATTTCAACTCAGTCTGAAGGAGTTCCTTTACTTTCTCATACAGTTCATGTCTGCTGGTGGATAATGCTGTTAGTTACTGTTCATTTGAAAATGTCTTCATTTTGTCTTAATTCTTGAAGGATATTTTCACTTAGAGCTGTGGTCTAACACGTTTGTTTTCTTTTAGAATTTTAACAATGTTATCCCACTCTATTGTGGCTCCATTGATTTTGATGAAGTGTCAACAATCATTCGTATTGTTTCCCTTCGATATGTCATTTTCTCTGGCTGTCTTCGAGCTTTTCTCTTGGTTTGCATCAGCTTGACCATGACACGTCTGGTAGAGGTGTTCTTTGTATTCAGTTACCCAGGCGTTTACTAAACTTCTTAAATCTGTATTTTTATCCCCACCCCCACCCGCCCCACATTTTGGATACATTTAGCCATTATTTCTCCAAATGTATTTTCTTCTCCATCCTCTCTCACTCCCTTTCTCTGACTCCATTACAAATATGTTAGACTTTTTGTCATACAGATTACTAACCCTTTGCTGTCTTAACAAATCATTTTTCTCACTGTTCTTCAGATTAGATCATTTCTAATGGTTCCACTCACGTGCAATACCATTCTTCTGTCATCTCCAATATGTTGTTAATCTCACTCATTAATACATTAACATTGTAAATTTAGATTTCCAGTTCTAGAATTTTAATCTGGTTCCTTCTTATAGTTTCTATTTCTCTGCTAAATTTGTGTCTTACTGTTCACTCTAAGCATACTTTCTTTTGCTTCCTTTTTAAAAACTTAATTAAACCACTTTACATTTTAGAGTGATTATAATTTCTTTTTTAAAAAGTAATTTCAACTTCATTTTAGATTCAGGGCATACATGTAAAGGATTTTTACATGGGATTATTGCAAGATACTGAGGTTTGGGTACAACTGATCCCATCACCCAGGTACTGAGCAGAGTACCCATAGTTAGTTTTTAAACTGATGTCCTCCTCCTTTCCCCTTCTAGTAGCTCCTAGGGTCTTTATGTCAATGAATACCCAATGTTTAGCTCCCACTTATTACTGAGAATATTTGGTATTTGTTTATATGCTTCTATGTCAATTCACTTAGGACTATGGCCTCCAGTGGTCACTTAGGTTGATTCCATGTCTTTGATATTGTGAAGAGTTACAGCCACTTTAAAATTCTTGCATGCTGATTATAGATTATGTATAATAGTCCCATTGGATTCCACCGATTGTCTCTTTTTTAACAGTCCTTTTTTCTTTGTTTCCTTTTATTTCTTTTAATTTTGAATTGTATACTAAGCATTATGAATGACATGTTACAGAGACCTTACATTCTGTCACATTCCTCTGGAGAATACTGATTGTTTTGTTTCACTTTAGTAGGAGTCCAACTCCAAATCTGGTCTCTCCCACAGTGGGCAGCAGCTGAAACCTCCATTCTGTTCTTTTATCCTCTCATCTGTGGTCTCAGGATGCTGGCTGGATCATGCTTATTTCAACAGTCTCAGGTGTGGAGTTTATATGCAGTACTGGCTGTTCTCTCTCTCTGTGGATCTCTTCTTTTTAGAGTTTTCCCTCATGTTTAGCTACTATAGTGATGTTGAACTCTTTCTTCCAGTAGCATAATCCAGGGAAAACATGGATTTCCTTTTTAAAATTTTATCCATCCCAACTGGCACTGAGTGGGGTTTCCCCTAAGGTCAAAATCTATAAAAAGCAAAAGGTCATCCAGGTGCTGTTTGTCTCCTTTAAGTCGTTGACTCCTGTGTAGCTCTGTTTCTTTTGGGTCACTTTCCAGTGCCTTCAGGTGGTTTTGTTTTCTATTTTGTCCAGGATATGTATTGTTAGGTATAGAATGATTGGCTTGACGGAAGTGAAACTATATTACCCCACTGGAAAAATGAGGAGACTGAGACACAGAGACTAAAGGACTTTCCTAAGACCTATCATTCCAAGATAAAATTTTTATATTTAAAGACAATGACTTTCTCAATTCTATAGGAGATATGTCTGAGTGGCTTACGTGGAGTCCTTCCTTGTTTGCCCTAGTCCTAACCCAGTGTGCTGCCTGGGTTCCCATTACTCAAACTAGCCAACCAGGATGGACCATATTTGGACTCAGAGCGGCTGTGTGCCCACCATGAAAGACCTCCCACCACAAGTTCGCAAGGAACTTACTCTGTTGGGAGCATCGAGGAGCGTCAGGAATAGGAGTGGGGGTTGTCAGGCACTGTGGGTTGGCACGTTGACTGTTCAAATATGAAAACTGGAAATATAGAGGAGTCTCCTACCTTTAAGACAGCTCCTGCTTTGGAGTTAGGTAAAAGTAAGCTCCTAAAATAAGATGCCCACAATTTCAAAACATTTTATGTCTTCACAGAAATCAGATAAACAAACAGAAAATTTATTGCAAAAATACCTAAACCACCATCATAACAACAAAATGCAAAATACATCAACAAACAAAACTTGCTAAAAGAATAATTTCTCTTTTAAAATACCTAGGCAGCAAACAGGAAGGTGTGAAAGATATTTCAGGGTGTGGAAACAGTGAGAATAAAGAGCTAAGTGTTTACACTGGGGAAACCTCCGTGCTGTATTTATATAACTTTCTCAATAAAAAAGCACTGGAAACACACTCAGGACTTCTGTTTCAGTTTGACCACTGGCACCAGATCAATGCAAAGTTACCATTTCAGAAGGCCTCCTCTGGCTGGAATTTCTCAAAGTGCTCTCCGACATTACATGCCAAGAAGCAAAACACCAAGTCATCCACATTAAAAGCATTCTCCTTTCATGTATCTTTCAACAATGAATATTATGTTCATATAAATTTTGCAAAGTTGCACAAGATACACAGCAAGGAGCCTTCAGTCTGTTGGCTTTTGTTTGAGATAGCTGGAGGGAGCTCTGTTGAAAATGTGACATCTTTTCTGAGAACTAAGGATAGTGTCGATGAGAGACACACAGGTAAGTGTGTTCCCACCAGCCCTCCTGCCTTAGCTATAACAATTACAGGGTTAAGACCACGCCAAGAGCTGGGAAAATCTTTTGTCCTTCTCTGTTGCCCATTTTGCTCCATGATGGGCCCCGGAATTTGACTTTCCTTTCACTCTTGTCAGCCATCAAACTGTAAGTGCTTTTAACCAAACATTTTTCTTTTCGCTGGTCCATGAGAGTCAAGTAACAAACTCAAAATTTCACCTTGTCTCCTGTTTTAGAGGTAAACTATGGCCCTTGAATTGTCTAAGTTTTGCTGTCATTGATTTATTATTATTATTATTATTGTTAACACTGGTAATTCTAAAAAAGTAGTCTAGGGGATGCGGCACACACAGAGGGTATTTATAATGTCACGGGTATTTATAATGTCACGAGACAGTCTTCTCCTGTTTCATTAACTGTTCTTGACTCGTGACTTGAGCCAGGCCCACCGCTTCTCCTAGCCATTGGCTCCACCCCCAGTGGCAAATTCACTATCAACTTACTTTATTCCTTGGGTACAAATCATACACACCCTTGCCTTTTAAAATACATCTCTATCCTAGCTATATGAGTATCAAAATTCCATACACATATGTAAAATGCAAATTTGATGGATAGTAAAATTGTTTTTAGTACATTATAAATTGATTAATCCAGTTTAAAGTCCTCTACAGACCACAGCACAGCTTCATGCACATGGCTTCAAGACTATCTTTTTTTTTTTGGTAATATATCTGATCAGAAATTAAAATGGAAAGACTCTTTCTGATTCTGCAGTCTGAATAAGATCACCTCTTTAAAACGCTCTCCTTGTCCATCCTGGAATACTTTAACAGCCACATTTCTCTGGGTAGCAGAGACTGACTAATGTTTGGAATATCCAATAGTCTATGAAAAAATATAGAGAAACTAACAATCTTTGTATCACAAACTAAAGGAAAACAGAATCATATTCAGGGCAAATCAGTGAGGGAGGAATTGAGTATCTTGAAGTGTTGGGACTGCTTAATTAAGATATACATTAAGCAATGCTATGATGTAAAAAAGTTACATTTTCAGTAAAGATAAGTCTACTCAGAAAAACCAGACTTGCACATGTATTTTGTTTAAAATAGTCTGCCAATTTTAAATAGGTTCCTAGCTCTACTTATTAAGCAAGTTCTGTTTAATGTTTGGGGATGTGCTTAGAATAAATTTCCAGTTAGGAAACCTCTTAACAGTATTGTTGGTGGGGAAGGGCGTGTGGGTAAAATGGTTCATTTTCTGTCTTCATTTACAAGCTGTGTGACCTTTAAGCAAGTTATTTAAATTATCTGAGCCTCAGTTTCATATTCTGAAAGAAAAAATAGTACAGTTTGGTTCATTTAAAACAAAATAATATGTTGAATAATACTGCCTTGTCTAGTGTCTGGCACACAACAAGCACTTTCAACGGGGCTGTTATTATTTACCCAAGAGCCCTTGCAATTCTTGGATCATAATACCAGCTTTTACATAAGGTATCACGAAAAGTTGCCTTAGTTTGTATAAGCCTCTTTCACCTAAAACATCTAGCATATCACCGTCCTGTTCATTCTAAATGCCAACTAGAAAAACACAGATGCAACAGAGAGGAATGGGAAGCGTTCTCCACCTGTAATTAACGGGCTTGCCTCTGCCCATTCACCTACTGGAGCATTGCTGGAGTGTACATGAATACACTTTCCAGCCAACCCTGTCCCTCCCGCAAGGAGTCATAAACCCAGGCTGAAGATTTAGCACAGAACCATCTGTGGCAGCCCTGTGACAGCTCTGTTACTGCCACCCGCCTCCTGGGAGGGCCTGTGTGCAGCACAGTGAGCCAGAAAGAAAACATTTTCGGCTCCGCTCCAACAGGAGCCTGGAGGAAGGAAGGCGGAGGATGCCCAAACACACAGATTTCTGATAGAGGAGTCTACAACCCAGAACGCCATACCCAGTCAGAGCACCAATTTCAAAATATTTCAGTCTAAATAATCCTTCCTTGTTGCTTTAGAAAATAGAAAAGAAGTATCTCCAGTTGCCAAAAATACAAGACACACACACACGCATTCACAGACAGGCTTAATATTTCTTAATTACTGAAAAACAGGAATATTATGTTAGAGGTAATTCATTTTAAAGATGCAGATTTTGTTTTCTCACAAACTTGATTATTTACAGTAAATTACAGGGTTTTTATTAGCATTGGTGTTAGAACATTTTGTTAAGTTTGGTCTATGGAACATATTTGAATATAAAAATACAGTTTAAATGACTTTAAAAAACTGATCCATAATTGGGTATGTAGAGGTTGGCAGTTTTCCAAAAGATTAAATATAAAATGAATGGCTTCATCAAAGGTATACACAGCAAGAGAGTATCTAGGACTGTGGAATATTTAGGACCAAGGAAGTCCTAAATCTTCGGAATATTTAAAATAAGAGATAATTTTCAGTTAAATCAACAAAACAAGAACAAAAAAGGAACCAATAAAAAATAAATGCAAGAATGAATAAACTGCTGACAAATGAATGCAAAAGCACTGCACTTCCAAAATTCTAAATCATCATCTTTATGAAACCTAAGCAATCATACATTACTGTTTCTTGAACATCTTTCTTACGTTTAAATAAATTAAAACTGAGGCTTTTTAAAAACAGCTTTGTGGTTTTCATTTATTTTAATGCATGGGAAACAGACAATCCAAAAGAAGAAAAAATCACCAATAATGTCACCACTCCAATGTGCATCTTTCCAATGATTATATTAAAATGCAGACATTTCTCTCTTTTTTATTTTTTAATTAAAAAAATTTTTTTATATAGAGACAAAATCTTGCTATGCTTTTCAGGCTGGTCTCAAACTCCTGGCCTCAAGTGATCCTTCCGCCCCAGCCTCCTAAAGTTCTGGGATTACAGGCATGAGTCACCATACCCTGCCACAGACATTTTTCTTTACACAAATGGAATTGTACTATTGCTATCATTTTAAAACCTGTTTTTTTCACATAATGATGTAAGAATTTTCTCATATTGTTGGTCTTCACTTTCTTTATGTTATTTTATTTGGGTGTAAAAAAATGTCTCTAATCCACTCCCTAGTGTCAGACACCTAATTCTTTCTAATCTTTGCCATTCTAATCCAATAACCATTCTTAGAAACTAAATTTTTGCATGCATTCATTGGAACTTCCTTGGATACATGATTACAGGCTTGCCTGGTGACTCAATGGATGTCCTCCATGTGAAAAGCATTGCTATGTTTTACTAGACTGTCCTCTACATCTGGGATCTAACTTAAAGGTCATGGGTAATATATGAGAGAATCCACCTGTATGGGTCTCATCAACTTTAGATATTACATAGATTTGAACGCTTTGCCACTTTGCCTGAGGATGTTTTAATTTAAACATTGTAAATAAGATATTTGCGTCTGTTAGCTACAGTATTTATACGTATGTGTGACAGAGCCAGTTACTCCATGCCCATTGTTGTGGCTTTGTTTTTTTCCTCTTGCCCCATTACCTTGTTGTAGGAATCTTCTGGAAACATTTCTTTATCCATTAAGAAAATCAACCTTGTATCCCAGAGGCTGCACATGTTTTCCAAGTTTTTTTATGTAACTTATATTGTTGATTAGAATTATTTTAATGTACACAAATAATCATGTAGTCAAATATACATCTTTTGCCCGTGTCGCTCTTTCTAGAACCATGCATCCATGCCTGTGAAATATGTGAGCACACACCCCTGACACCCCCTCCAGTCACCCTCCACAGAGAACATCTTCAATCCTTCTCTCACACTTCATGTGAACATGAATTTGCATGTTTACCATGTGCTTTGTTATATTACATCACTAATTTCAAAAGGTGAATTTTAAAGAAAACAAGCTTCATGTCAAATAAGGGCGAAACTAATATTAAACCTTACTGTATTCGTTTGCTAGCAGTGTCATAACAAAGTACCACAGATTGGGTAGATTAAATCACAAAAATTTATTTTCTCACAGTTCTCGAGGCTAGAAGTCCACAATCATGGTGTTGGCAGAGTTGGTTCCTTCTAGGGCCTCTCTCCTTGGATTGTAGGTGGCCGTCTTCTTCTGGTATCTTCATATGGTCTGCCTTCTACATGTGTCTGTGTCCTAATTGCCTCTTCAAATACAGCCCATCCTAAAGACCTTGTTTAACCTTAATTACTTCTGTAAAGACTCAATCTCCAAATATAGTCCCATTATGAGGACTAGGGGTTAGGACTTCTACATACAAACTTTGTGGGGGAAAACTGGCTAGTCATATGCAGAAGATTGAAACTGGACCCCTTCCTTACACCATATACAAAATTATCTCAAGATGGATTAAAACTTAAACGTGTAACCCTAAACTATAAAAACCCTAGAAGACAACCTAGACAATACCATTCAGAACACAGGCACTGGCAAAGATTTCATGATGAAGATGCGAAAAGTAATTGCAACAAAAGCAAAAAATGACAAGTGGGATCTAAGTAAACTAAAGAGCTTCTGCATACCCAAAGAAACTACCAACAGAGTAAAGAGACAACCTACAGAATGGGAGAAAATTTTTGCAAACTATGCATCTGACAAAGGTCTAATATCCAGCATCTATAAGGAACTTAAACAAATTTACAAGAAAAAAAAAATTAAAAAGTGGGCAAAGGACATGAACAGACACTCCCCAAAAAAAGACATATATGTGGCTAAAAATCATATGAAAAAAAAAGCTCAACATCACTGATCATTAAAAAAATGCAAATCAAAGCCACAATGAAAAATCATCTAACACTATTCAGAATGGCTACTATTAACAAGTCAAAAAAGTAAGAGATGCTGGCGAGTTTGCGGTTAAAAAGAAACATTGATACACTGTTGATGGGAGTGTAAACTAGTTCAAACATTGTGGAAGACAATGTTCAACCAGTGTGGCAATTTCACAAATACCTGAAGACAGAAATACCATTGAACCCAGCAATCCCATTACTAGGTATATACCCACAGGAATATAAATTGTTCCATCATAAAGACACATGCACATGTATGTTCACTGCAGCACTATTCACAAGAGCAAAGACATGGAATCAACCTAAACACCCATCAATGATAGACTGGATAAAGAAAATGTGGTATACATACATACACCATGGAATACTATGCAGCCATAAACAAGAATAAGATCATGTCCTTTTGCAGGGACATGGATGAAGCTGGAGGCCATTATCCTTAGCAAACTAATGCAAGAACAGAAAACTGAATACTGCATGTTCTCACTTATAAGTAGGAGCTACACGATGAGAACACATGGATATACAGAGAGGAACAATAGACATTGGGTGAGGGTGGGAGGTGGGAGGAGGGAGTGGATCAGGAAAAATATTTAATAGGTACAAAGATTAATATCTGGGTGATAAAATAATTTGCACAACAAACTCCCATGACACATGTTTACCTATGTAACAAACTTGTACATATACCCATGAACTTATAAGTAAAAAATAAAATAATAAAAAAAAGTTTGAGATCGGTGACACAATTCAGGTCATAGCATTAACTAATACAATCCTTAATACAGAAGAACGAACTAAACAAAATTTTAAAAATTGCACCTTAACCTACCCTAGTCAGCTGCTTGCTAGAAAAACAACAAAAAACAATCGATATATTTCCTTAGGGTTTAAACAAGACCCGGAATTGCATAACATAATACTCAAAATGTTGAAGATTGGATCCAGAATTCCTTAGAACATTACTATGGTTTGAATGTTTTTGTCCCCTCCCAAAATTCATGTTGAAACTTAATCCCCAAAGGCAATAGTATTGAGTGGTGTGGCCTTTAGGAGGTGATTGAATTATGAGGACTCCTCCCTCCTAAATGGGATTAGGTGCCTTTATAAAAGGGCTGGATGGAGGGACTTTATCCTTTTTGTCCTTCCACCTTATGCCTCTCTGGAGGACAGTGTTCAAGGTATCATCTTGGAAGCAGAGATGGGACCTTCACCAGACAATGAATCTGCTGGTGCCCTGATCTTGAACTTTCCAGCCTCCAGAACTGTACGAAACTTATTTCTGCTCTTTACATATGACCCAGATCAGGATACTCTGTTATAGCAGCAGAAAATGGGCTATACCAAGGACAGGAAAAATCACAACCCACAAGTAAAAGTAAAATTACTAGATACCAATCCTGATATGACTCAGATGTTAAAATCATTAGACAGAGACTTTAAAACAGTTATCAAAACCAAGCTCTGACATGTAAGGAAACACTTTTGACTTAAATGGAATGATGGAAAGTCTCTGGAAATAGATGACATAAGAACGAATGAAATGGAGATTTTAAAACAATAATACAATAACTTTTTAAATGTGAAGTTTAAACTACTAATACCAGAATTTTATTGTTGAACTATGTTCATGATTTCAGGTTAATATAATTTTTAAATTTCTAGTATTCTTTTATACTTAAAAAAAACTTGTTTTCAGAAATTCTCCAAATCCTGCAACCTCTTCCACCCACATTATCTCAACTTGCTGGTTTTCCTTTTTAAATGAGAGCCATCCTAAAATTTTCTCTGGAAGACCGTCTCCTCTGTGTCTTCTCCTGGGCACTCCTCTCCTCTCAGAGCTTCTCTGTTCTTGACACTGATGTCATGGAGACTGGCTTCAGCATGGCAGATCCCAGGGGAAGCTCCAGGATGACTTTCATGGACAGACTTTTAAAGGGAGAGACTGACAGTGATACAGACCAACCAAAAAATAGGTTAGTTATAATACTCATCTTTTCTAATGTGAGAAATATACTTTCTTCACATCGTGCCCTTTCACTGAGCTGGGAAGCAATGGTCCATAAGTCCATCAGCCCTTTTGCTCAGCTCCTACAGTATAGATGTTGCCCTGAACATTTAGAAATCAATTAAAAAATGGGATTTTGTTCTTTCTGATTTAAAATAAAACAACAGGAATGAGTTTCAGTTACAGTGAAGAAGTTGTTGAGTAAAATTACTCTCCATAGATGAAACCTGAACTTCAGATTCTGTGATAGTTTATACGCCAAATTGATCACACTAAAGAATGCCCAGAAAGCTGGTAAAACATTAATTCTGGGTGTGTGCATGCATGTGTTTTTGGAAGAGATTAACACTGAAGTCAGCAGGCTGAATAACGAAGATGACCCTCACCCATGTGAGTGGGTGTCATCAAATCCATTGAGGGTCCAAACACAACAGAAAGGTGGAAGAAGGGCAAATTCATTCTCTCTTTGCTCGAGCCGAAATGTCCATCTTCTCCAGTCCTTTGACATCAGAACTCCTCCTTCTCAGGCTTTTGGACACAAACAGGACTTAACACGCTTGGTTTCCTAGTCTCCAGGCCTTTGGACCAAATTGGACCACTGGCTTTCTTGGTTCTCCAGCTTGCAGATGACAGATCATGGAACTTCTCAGCCTCCATAACTGCCTGAACCAATTCTTATAATAAATCTCTTCTGACACATATCCAGAATATATACTGCTTCTATTTATCTGGAGAACCTATTGACTCTGTTTCTCTAGAGAACCCTGACTAATATGGATTCCACACCAAAAAAAAAAAAAAATTCCCATAGCATATATTTACCAAAGTGTAAGTTACTGCTTCCAGTTTTTACAGTAAGTCTCTAATAACATAGAAGCAAAGCCGATTGCTGGTAGAACCATAATCAGTGCATTAACAAGGACAGCGTTTCTAAACCTAGCAAACCTGAAGGCCTAGGGTTTCATAATGAAAGAACATTGACCACCGTCAAGGACAGTTGTCAGTGCCCTTCTGTGTCACAATTTTAAACACAAATAAATAGCATCAGAGTTTGATTCCCATGAAATTAAGTTGAACTAATACAATATTTGAATTGTGATAAATTTATTGCGACTTGAAAGAAAGTTTCTAGAAGCCACATTCTTGAAGGGAGGGTGAAATTCTGTAGTGTGGAGTTCAAATATATTTAGACATCTCTTTGTGGCTTTTTTACTCCCAAACACAAGCAATTTTTTTTTTTTTTTTTTTTTTCCCTTGACTACCCCTTCGCTTACATAGCTATGTATTATCTTCTTTTTTTATGCATTTTTTTCTTCATCTCATCCTCATTTCTGGTCCACTTTTAGTCACTCCTACCCATGAGAGGCGACAAAATACTGCTTCACTTTCTCACAGCATACTGAAGTAAGAGGGAACGCCTGCTCAATGCTGCCTAGTCTTACGGAAGTTTAAATTGCAGTGGTTACATCAAATGTTGAAGGAAAAAAAAAGGTTTTCAAACTGTATTTATTACAACAAAATTACAGGATATTAAAATATTTGAGTTAGTCCATTTAAGTTTCTCATGATGATATTGAACACACAGTTCAGCTGTTCTGGCCAAAAAGTCAAGGCACCAACAAGTGGCTTGATCTAAGATTTTCTATGTTTTTATTTTGCCGCTAGAAATATGTGACTGTCAGACCTTGTAGTCACAGTCCCTCAACGAACCTAATTATGATCTGATTGGAAATTTAATCATTGAGGGAAAAGCTTAAGTGAAATTTTCAAGCAGAAGTCATAGGGTTACATTTACAGTGATCAAAAGATTGTGTGACCTTAATCTAGTCATTCAGTCAATCAGTCTCCTTTTAGAAAATCAATGATACTGGTTTAGAAGATATGTAAGGTCCCTTGCACTTTCAAGATTATTAATGGTTTAATAATTACTTAATATTTGTCCATTGAAAATTCTTCATTTTCAAACCACAGTGAACTTTCCCATACGTGTGTGAGTAAGGGACTGAAACAGCACAGCTAAATTAAGTTGAGATTCAATGCTCAGTAACCCCAGCTGGGTCAATCACATCAGTCTTCTTTCCTTCTCCAAAGGCAGACAACCAATCTTTCTGTCTCTCTTAAGCCTGAGCAGTTCACCATTTCAACTATGGCCTTGGAGCTCAGGAAGTCATAGTCATAATTGCGGCCGCAGTTCATAGGAATGATTAGGTAAGAAGTTAGGCAAATGGAATATGAAAAAGTCTTGTATATTCCAAGTGGCTTGGTGACCTAGGGTTGGAGGGAAATTATGGAGCTAACTAACTTGAGTACCCTGGTAACTGAAGAAGCCTAAATAAACCTCTAGGGTAGCAGCTGTGGAGTGTGCAGATGACAGGTGACTAGGCATGTTCCTCAGCAATCCTGGATCATATCCTTACATTGTTTAAAGTAATTAATTATCTCTTTGGTGCCCATAATGAAGGCCAAATTATTTGTCATGAACTATGTGTGTTTTTCATGATTTGGCCCAAGTCTTTTTCAAGCCTCAAGCACTCACCCACATCCAACAGCCAGGTCAACCCACCCTTAGCAGTTGTGAGATTCCTGAACATACCTGCATTCTTAGATCTCTCTGTTATCCAGATTCCATCCTGCGGTATCCTCTGCTTTAGAACCATCCCCACCTGCCTTAGGTGTTGCTTAGGTGTTGAAAAGCTCTTCCTTTGGTGTCTGTAGTGCCTTGCTCACATCAGGCCCCACACCGAACTGGGTTGCTCATTTCCATCTCTGTCCCTCCACGGACCATATGGACCCTGCATGATGAGCTCTTCATCTATCGCTACTAAGCAGAATCAACCGCTTAATGCAAAACCGCTTCTGTATCAGCAGTACACTGCAGTCTACCACAGTCGTCAGTCTATTTGAAAAATAGCCCATGTACAGACACTGTGGGTTTTACTGCCCAGTTTAATTGGAAAAGATGGGAAGTCTACAGATGTTCACTTAGACTCATGCAGATCCATGCCATCATGGCCGACAAAGTGAGAAAAAAAAATGTACTTCACACGCAAGGAAAGCTATGCAGCTAGAAAGAATAAGACATTTTCTAGAACAGTTGTCAGTTGAATAGAATGAAATAAAATTTCACCTGGTTCTGCACTGTGTTGTGAGGAGAGGTGATAACTTTTCTGATTTAACTAGAAAACTCTAAAGTCTCCTATTTTATCTCCAAGAAGGGGAACATTCCAGTGCTGGTAGCAGCAGCAGCATCAAACAGCCTATCTGGTGTGAAACTATTGCCTTTATTAGAAGCCAACACTATGGACATGCATCAGCACCTCCCACCTTGGACTCTGTTTTCACTCCCAGTGAGAAATTCCACCATTAAACTATGGAACACCTCTGGAAGTGAAACAAAGCACTCATACAACATAATTTCCATGACCCAAGAGAAATAACTTTTAAAAAAAAGAAAGGGCTGTCAACAGCTAATTATTATACCATCATTAAGAATAATACCATGTGCTTCTTCAACTTTCTTTTAAATATATCTTACTAAGGGTTAATTAAGAAGTATGCATCTGATTAAACCATATCAAGACTGAAAGGCTGGAGTGCCAAAGATCAGAGTCCAAGAAATTTAAATCAGTTAATGTAGTATCAATTAGGACTGCCAGGACCATGTGGATATGAACTGGCTGTGAAATAAATGCTGCTGGAGAAATGAATGTGTGTGAATAAAAGGAAAACTGCAGTTTGATTCTGAGCTCTCATTCCATACTACATTGAGTGCCAAATGAACAAAAAGTGAAATATTTCTAACAATCAGATCACAAAATATTAAAAACAGAACCCAGAATGCTGTTTTCTCTTAAAGGGGTAGAATCAGCTCTAATGAAAAGGTGAGCACACAAAAGAAGGCAGTGAGTGAGAGAGAGAGAGAGAGAGAGAGAGAGAGAGAGAGAGAGAGAGGAAGACAGAGCACTTTGTTGCATCTCAGCCTTGTACATCCATTGTTTTTTGATAATTCAATGCAGGTTAGATTTTTTCTTTGCATTTCTGTGATCTAACATGGTGAATTCTTTCAGAGATGCTGACCAAATAAGAAAACATGTGTTGAATAAATACAGGAATGAGGCAATTATATAAATGTTATGTAATTCTGTACAGTGAAGCCCAAGGAAACCAAGACTAAACAGGAATTAGGAAGCATCAGAAATAAATATGATGGGTAGAGTCTGAATTTCCAAACTACTTAAATAAAGCTCATCTCAACACAACCGTATTAACTTAGACTCATGCCCAAGCCATTACATCGCAGCTGAAAAACTGAGAAAAGGTTTATACTTCACACAAAGGAAGCTATACAGCTAGAAGAAGGCCAGAAGATCAAAGTTTATACAATATGAACTATAAAGAAGAACATAGCCCTTGAAGAAAATGTCAGCTTAATTGGTAATTAAAGGAAAAAGGACACAAATTCCTGAAGTATCAGTTTTAACTTAGCATTTTAGGAAAAAAAATAAGCAAATGCTGAAATCTAAGCAAATGCTGAAATCCACTGCAGATAAGTTAATTGTGCTTGGATCAATAGAAACCAGAGAGAAGTCTTTTAAACTAATTCTACTTGTTCTAGAGAGCTAATTCAAAATACATAAGCAGCAAGAATGACTGCCCTTCAATTCAAAGATAATACAGTAGTAAACCTTTAAAAAATCAAAGTCTGCAGCAATAAAATGGTAAGCAATAACTTATTTAGACACATACAAAAATTTATCTAAACTGTTATCCAAAAAGTAGAGAAATTATATTTATATCATGATTATCTCTAAGAAAACATTATGCCAATGATAGACACAGATTGAAAAGACTCTCTTAAATGTAGATATCTGTTAAGTGATGAATTATCAATATAAGCTACTTAGAATTATTTTAAAATGTATTTTACAAATATATCACTCGAAACTGGTCAACGCAGACTTGAAATAAACTATAATGAAAAGTTGCTATTTTCTTAGCCATTTTAATACTTCTTCCCAGGCCAAAACATTATGATATTTGGAAAGTTCCAAATGCTAATTTGCAACTTGACTGGCAAAATTCCAGAACATTTGGACAACCATACAGTTACTAATTCCGTTTTTTCTTTGTTTGTTTTGCCACTGAGGTACCTGAGGTCCCATAACCTGACACATTTAGTATCTCACCTAGAAAGAACTGGCCCCCCTGTCCCATGCCATCTCATGACACCAAGCCTCCTGACTGCTGCGAAGTTTACATCTACAAAGTGGGGCTTATTTCTGCAAACACACTTAGTAAGAAGAAACGGAGTTTGAGAGCGTTCTATGAGTCTGTTACTCATAAGAATAATGTCTCTTTCTCTCTCTCTCTCTCTTCCTCTTTTTAGAGACAGGTTCTTTGCTCTGTCACCCAGGTTGAAGTCCAGTGGCTTGATCATATCTCATTGGAGCCTCAAACTCCTGGACTCAAGTGATCCTCCCACCTTGGTCTCCCAAGTAGCTGGGACTGCAGACATGCACCACCATGCCTGGCTAATTTTTTTTAAAATTTTTTCATTTTTGTAGAGACAAGGTCTCGTCATGTTGCCGAGGCTGGTCTCAAACTCCTGAGCTCAAGCAATCCTTCTGCCTTGGCCTTCTAGTGTCGGGATTACAGGCTTAAGCCACTGTGTCCCTTTCTCTTAATGCTGATGGGAAGGCATCTTTGCACATGAGTATTTGACAGCTGCCTTCAGAATGTGCTGACCCACCTTGGTGCAATTCCTTGCTGAACCCAAGTTATTCTTCCCTGATAAACACTTACGTAGTCGTTTCCTTTGCTCCAAGAGAAAAATCCTTCTTGCAAAGTACGTTTCGCTCATTATTATGAATATAAGACTAGACTTACTTTTCTTTCATTTGGAAAAGCTAAGTGAGGTTTCTCAAAGCAGGTTTCTGAGAACTAGGGATACTATCAGATGTTAAACGGAAAAAGTTCCCATGGTCCAATACATTTGGGAAAAGCTGGATTGCTCAGGACTCAGTGCTCTGGCATTCTAAGGGCTGTCAGTCGTCATTTGGTAATGGGGCTTCTTAGGGGAGCAGACAGTATGTGGCCATCTCCCAAAACCATCTGGACACAGGCTCTCTGCCTGTCGAGGTGTCCTCAAAGAGTTGGGTCTGTGAACACATTTAGCAGATACTGGTCTATGTTGTTATAGAGCCACATGCCCCCTGAACTCTGTGCTAAGGCAGTCACTGGCCTACAATTAATTTTATTTGTAGCTCAAACTACAATTGTGTGAGCATGACTTCATTTTTGAACTCTGGGATTGCCACAATCTGTTTCCAAATCTTGCAAAGCAAACTGATGTTGGAGAAAATAAGTGGCTCAAAATAGTGTGTACCGAGGTTTCGTTTTTTCCCTATTGATATTAAAATGGAGGCCATAAAAATTATTATAACCAAGGGCGTCTGTAAGTTCTCAGGTTATTTTAGCACATAAGAAAGATAAGTCTAATGAGAACTCCTCAATTCTGCATTCATTTCTCTAGTTTTGAAAAGAAACTGAAAGCACTTTTGATAAACGTCTTAATGAGTTGCCCAGCATTTCATTTATGTGTGCTTTGAAAGGCTCTTGAATAATATCAAGTGAATTTGCAATTAACTTCTGAAAGTCAAAAGACCGACCCTGAAGGAGCCCAGCAAGGAGAAAGGAGAAACTTTTCCTTCTAGTCCAGCATGTGAGCTGGGCCACCAGCATGAGGGCTTTACAGCCCATGTGCGTTTATTCCAGGCTCTGAGTGGCCTGGAGATGAGCAAGTTCATGTCCACCTGTCCACCTGCTTCAGCATTTCTATTTGTTAAGTGATAAATAAAGTGATGACTGTTACATGTGCATGACTGCTAGGAAATTTGTGTAAACCTTAGAGAAACCTTTATGTAATGACGCATGTTCTTGAATTCACCATAATTTGTGGTCTCCGATGATGCTTTTTCATTATTTCTTGGTAACAGTCCTGTATACCATTAGGTTGTTATTTTTGCAAATCCTCAAGAACAGAACAAAACCTTCCACCTGCTTTGGGGTGACCTTTACTATGCTTTATTTGACCTCTGTTGGGCAGTGGCGGTGCCTGGGACCCCAGTGATTTATAATGTACCTTTCCTCAAAGCCTGAGGCCCTTAGCAGGCAGGGTGGCAGGATAAGCATTTCAGGTGCAGGGAAAACCAGTTCATAATCTAGAGAAACAATAACTATGAGCAGAGAGTGATTCGAGTTTGCGGAAGCAGCCTGATGCAACTATGAAGATCACAGGCAGAGACACAGCACACAGGACAGGCTTCCAGTTTTAATACCTGCCAGCCGGGTGGCCTTGAATGAATCAGTCACCCTCTCCATGCCTCCCAGGCCTGCTGTGGGGAGTGAATGGGTTAATATATGCAGAGGGCTAAGAAAAGTACCCAGCATGCTGGCAACCCTGTAGCAGGCCATGGTTATTGTTTGCACTTAGATCACAATGAATCTCTTGAACTTCTCAGTAAGTACATTACTCACATCGTAATACATCCCTCATTACAATAAGAAGAGAATATTAAATTTGTCGTCTCCTTAACCTAGCATATAAATGTGTCCTCATGCTGCATGGCTATGGTAGCTCACAGAATAGGAAGAAATAGCACTAGACCAAGAGATGACCAACCCTAGCTAACTGCTTTTGGGGGAAAGGTGTTATTTAAGTAACTAAAGCTACCATGTTCAAGGGGAGAAAGAAGGTCTTGAATATATTTACAAAGACTATGTTTTACAGAATTAATCTTCAAACAAATGATCTGTCTAGTTAAATTCACTTGCAAATCAAATAAGAATAAGGACATAAGCATTGCATGTGACCAGAATTAGTCTAAATGTGCAATCTCCATATGGGAAGTGACTGGGATGGTACTTATGATAAAAGCAAGAGGAGTCTTTGTTTAAATCAACTGCAGTACCCAGCCTATTTGATCATGCACTCAAACAATCAATATTTATGGAACATAAACAATGGGTAAGGGGCCATGGGGTTACTAAGTGTTCTTACTCCCCTAAACCTTAGGACATGAAGAGAACCAACAGCAATACATTCTAAGATAGAAAGTAAAATTGAGGCCAGGAACTCGCAGAGTAAGCGCTGGATGCCTTAAAAAGCTATAAAGCTTCCACGTTCTCATTTACGATGACTCTGCCATGTGCTTTTCAGGTGGACCCAAGGTGCACCCTCACAGGGATATGCTACGTTTAGTCTAGGTAAGAGAAAGCTCTATACATGAAGTTCCACTCTACTCCATATTCATGATTAGGACTGCTATGAATGTGTTATCAGGAAGACTGCGATACATGCAGCCTGCACATTTTGATCTTAAGAATCAAGCAGGTGATTCCAAAAAATGGGTGGCTTTGGAGCAGATCCTCATAGCCCAAGTCTCCAGAGCCTGCCAGGCTCACAGAAGCTTCTGGTGAACTCAGGGGTGCCTCAGGGTATGATGAGCAGCTTTCTTTTGCAGGGTAAGCTCATCCCTAGTCTCCTCTGCATATTTCATTTTTTACTCACCTGCTGTGAAGTTCTATATTGCTGGACCCTAGAGGACTGTGGATAATAGAAGATTTCCCTCAGTCACAAGGACAGAGATACAGATGGAGTGCCATTCATAAATAGCAAGTTCACATTGGTTCCATTAAAACCATGTAATTTGCTAATTCCTTTTAACTCTACTTTCTTAAAAACAAATATCAGAGATCACCTCTTTCATAAGCAGATCCAAGACATGGTGAGATCAAACACTAAATGTCTCCAAGATGTCAAGAATGAGAACAAGACCAATATAATGCATTTAAAACAATGAGCAGGATAGCAAAATAAACTGATTAAACCTGAGATACAGAATTTAAAAAAATAATATAAAGGAAATGTAGTCAATAAGAATGTCTTACCATTTTCCTTAACTGAAATGAGAACCTAATACTGTCCTACAAAGGCGGTTCTAGCAAACAGAGAAAAGAAAATCTGATGACTTCTTAATGGAGTCCCAGGCTCTGTCTAGAAAACAGTTCATAAAACCACTGAGAATAAAGAAAAGGACAGCATTTGGCAAAAACTTAAACTCTTGGAGTTTCTAGCTAAACTAACAGCCTTTGCTGTTTTGAAACCTGTATTCATCAATGTCATCTGTTTCCCACTACTAAGGCTGTGTGTGTGTGTGTCTGTCTGTCTGTCTATGTCTGTCTATGTACATGTGTGTGTCTGTGCATGCATGCTCCAGGATGGTGATGATTCAAAGAAATTACTTGTGTGAACTCTTTAAGTGAAATAGAAAGGACTAATATATTTCCTGCTCAGCACAGAAAATGACACTAGTCATTTTGTACAACAATGGCCCTAAACAGTGAGTCATGATGGTAAATAAAATTCTACAAGATCGGCCGGGCGCAGTGGCTCAAGCCTGTAATCCCAGCACTTTGGGAGGCCGAGACGGGCAGATCACGAGGTCAGGAGATCGAGACCATCCTGACTAACACGGTGAAACCCCGTCTCTACTAAAAAATACAAAAAACTATTCGGGCGAGGTGGCGGGCGCCTGTAGTCCCAGCTACTCGGGAGGCTGAGGCAGGAGGATGGCGTCAACCCGGGAGGCGGAGCTTGCAGTGAGCTGAGATCCGGCCACTGCACTCCAGCCTGGGCAACAGAGCGAGACTCCATCTCAAAAAA
>NW_016807891.1:1650252-1655296 GCF_001698545.2 Rhinopithecus bieti
AAAAAAAAAAAAAAAAAAAAAAAAAAAAAAATGTATCAGGCCTACATACATACTATGAAATCTATGGATGTATACAGAAAACATCATGCAAATACATTGCTAAATGTGCACTCTGATATTCCTGAGTGTGAAGACTTAGTATTATAGAGAATCAAAATTAGCTTTGACCTAATCAAAATTGGCAACTTGGAGAATCTGAATAATTCAGCGTGGCTGGAGGAAAGACAGCAAGGCATAAAGGTAGCTGCAATGACATCATGGCAACAATATGAACAGTTTATTCCTAAAAGAGAATGAGTCCCCAAAACAGTGACGTGTATCTTCTTAGATGCCGAACATATAACTTGTGTAATATCTAAAGCAGATATTCTCCATTATGTTACAATAACCAAGTTTCAAGACCTTGCAAATATGAGCATTGGTAAATTATTTATACATTCCAATATTACTGCAAGGATACATATTTATTATTTGTCTTCCTGTTCTAAAGTTCACATTTTATACAGCCATGCACTGCATAACACAATTTCAGTCAATGGCAAATCACATATAGAACAACAGTTTCATCAATTATAATATCGTATTTTATTGTAACTTTTCTATGATTAGATACACAAAAGCTTACCATTGTGTTAACTGCCTACAGCATTCAGAACAGTAATATGCTGCACATGTCTATGGCCTAGGAGCAAAAGGCTGTGCCACACAGCCTAGGTGTGTAGCAGGCTACACCATTTATGTTTGCGTAAGTACGTGCTATGATGTTCGCACAATGATCACATTGCCTAAGGATGCATTTCTCAGAACAGATCCCTGCTGTCAAAAAAATCATGACTATATTTGAATACATTTGTAACAAGCATTGAAAAGGCAAAAAATAGAAACAAAAAAAAAAAAATCACTAAATAGAATCAAGTTTCAGAAGGAGCCCAAGCATGCCAGCCTATGTCTTTAGGTCATGCTTCATCATAATCTTAACCTTTCCTTATGAACTGTTAAAAGTAAACGGGAACAAAATATCAAAATGAAAACAAACTACGAACTTATTTTTAAGAAGAAAGAACAAGCAGGCCGGGCACAGTGGTTCGTGCCTGTAATCCCAGTACTTTGGGAGGCCGAGGCAGGTGGATCACTTGAAGTCAGGAGTTCAAGACCAGCCTGGCCAACAGGGCAAAACCTGTCTCTACTAAAAATACAGAATTTAGCCAGGCGTGGTGGTGCATGCCTTTAATGTTGGCTACTCAGGAGGTTAAGACAGGAGAATTGCTTGAACCTGGGAGGCAGAGGTTGCAGTGAGCTAGCATGGCGCCACTGCACTCCAGCCTGGGTGACAGAGCCAGAATCTGTCTCAAAGAAAGAAAAAAAAAAATGATAAGAGTTAAATATCAGATATCAGAAAACCGTTAGTTAATTTGAACAGACTTTTTTCACCTTATTGTTCTGCATAAGAAACATATGTGAACATCTTCAATTCAGGCTGGTGCAGAAGTCTCAAGACCATAAATTTCAAAAAAATAATGCTAATAATGATATATGAAGATCAAACATGTGCATAAAGGGTCAATACCACTAAAAAAAAAAGGCAGTTATTTACAGGTAGATATGAGATAATGACTTTTTTAAGCGGTATTTTCTCCCTTGAACTAGACAATTTGTTACTATTTTTTAACTGCTTTTTAAAATTGAAAACATTCAAAAGGCAGAAGAGTACAGAAAAAATAATACAGCAAACACCTTAAACTTGCTATCATACCATCCTGAAAAATGACACACCACACAGTACCATCACCGGTTAGTGAGCAATGCCCATCCTCCCTGTCTCCAGAGAGGCGACTGCTATCCAGTCTCTTTCCACACATTCACCTTATGTGGATCTCACCACAAACAAAATGCAGGGCTGTTCTCTATGTCTTAATTTTACAAAATGACATCTTGACATTTACCCAGTTTCCAGCAATTGGCTATTATTACTCAATTTGATGTTTTGAATAACTGTCTCTGTTAGTGCACACATATCTAGTTCATGCCATCAATCTCTGATTAATGTTTTTGTATTTGAATAAACCACAACTAATTATTCACTTTCCTATCAATGGACACTTATTAGTTGTTATCAATTGTTTACTAACATAAATGATGCTGCAATAAATATTCTAAAATCTGTCTCCTTGGGAGAACTCACTAGTCTTTCCAGGTATAACAGGCAAGTGCCATTTCTGCTCCAAAAGTTTCATAAAAATTTTACCTTTCTGAAGTAGTTGTTTTCATTTTCACCCCCAACAGCAGTATGGTCATTCTCACTTCTTCATATGTGAGAAAGCTGGAAGCATTCCCCTTGAAAATGGCCACAAGACAAGGATGTCCTCTCTCACCACTCCTATTCAACATAGCATTAGAAGCTCTGGCCAGGGCTATCAGACAACAGAAAGAAATAAGGGGCATCCAAATAGGAAGAGGGGAATTCAAACTATCCCTGTTTGCAGACAACATGATCCTATATTTAGAAAACCCCATGGTCTCGACCCAAAAGCTTCTTAAGCTGATAAATAACTTCAGCAAAGTCTCAGGATATAAGATCAATATACAATAATCACTAGCATTCCTATACACCAACAACAGTCAAGCTGAGAGCCAAATCACAAACAAATCCCATTCATAATTGCCACAAAAAGTATAAAACACCTAGGAATACAGCTAACTATGAAGGTGAAAGATCTCTACAAGGAGAACTACAAAACACTGCTCAAAGAAATCAGAGATGACACAAACAAATGGAAAAACATTCCATGCTCCTGGATAGGAAGAATCAATATCATTAAAATTGCCATATTGCCTAAAGCCATTTATAGATTCAATACTATTCCAGTTAAACTATCATTGCGATTCTTCACAAAACTAGAAATAACTATTTTAAAATTCATATAAAACCCCAAAAGAGCCCAAATAGCCAAAGCAATCCTATCCGAAAATAACAAAACTGGAGGCACCATGTTACCTGACTTCAAGCTATACTACAGGGCTACAGTAATCAAAACAGTATGGTACTGGTACAAAAACAGACACACAGACCAATGGAACAGAATAGAAAACCCTGAAATAAGACCACACACCTGCAACTGTCTGATCTTTGACAAACCTGACAAAAACAAGCAATGGTAAAAGGGTTCCCTATTCAATAAATGATGCTGGGATAACTGGCTAGCCATATGTAGAAGATTGAAACTAGACCCCTTCATTACACCATAAACAAAAATTAACCCAAGATGGATTAAATACTTAAATATAAAACTCAAAACTATAAAAACCCTGGAAGACAACCAAGGCAATATCATTCTGGCCATAGAAACTGGCAAATATTTCATGATGATGATGTCAAAAGCAATCATAACAAAAGCAAAAATTGAAAAATGGAGTCTAATTAAACTTAAAAGCTTTTCCATAGCAAAAGAAACTATCAATGGAGAAAACACACAAACTATATAATGGGAGAAAATTTTTGCAAACTATGCATCCAACAGAGGTCTAATATCCAGCATCTATAAGGAAGTTAAACAAATGTACAAGAAAAAAACAAACCATCCCATGAAAAAGTGGGCAAAGGACACGAACACACACTTCTCAAAAGAAGACATACATGCAGCCAACAATCGTATAATAAAAAGCTCAACATCACTGATCATTAGAGAAATGCAAATCAAAACCACAATAAGATACCATCTCACACCAGTTAGAATGGCTATTATTAAAAAGTAAAAACAAATAGGCCAGGCACATTGGCTTGTGCCTGTAATCCCAGCACCTTGGGAGGACAGGGCAGGTGGATCTCTTGACTCCTGGAGTTTCAGACCAGCCTGGGCAACATGGTGAAACTCCATCTCTACTAAACGCACAAAAATTAGCCAGGTGTGATGGTGTGTGCCTGTAACCCCAGCTACTCTGGAGGCTGAGGCAGGAGAATCACTTAAACCTGGGTGGCGGGGGTTGCAGTGAGCCGAGATCATGCCACCGCACTACAGTCTGGGCAACAGAGTGAGGCTCCATGTCAAAAACAAAACAAAACAAAAAACAAAAAAAACAGATGCCGGTGAGGTTGTGGAGAAAAAAGAATGCTTATACACAGTTGGTGAGAGTGTACATGAGTTCAACCATCACAATATGGCAATTCTGCGAAGACCTAAACACAGAAATACCATTCGACCTAGCAATCCCATTACTGGGTATCTGGGTATATACTCAAAAGAATATAAATCATTCTGTTGTAAGGACAGATGCACGTGTATGTTCATTGCAGCACTATTCACAATAGCAACAACATGGAATCAACCTAAATGCCCATCAGTGGTAGACTGGATAAAGAAAATGTGGTACATTGTGGAATTCTTTGCAGCCATAAAAAGAACAAGATCATGTCCTTATGCAGGGACAGGGATGAAGTTGGAGGCCATTATCCTTAGCAAACTAACACAAGAACAGAAAACTAAATACCTCATGCTCTCACTTATAACTGAGAGCTAAATGAGAACACATGGACGCAAAGAGGGCAACACATGCTGGGGCCTATTGGAGGATGGAAGGTGGGAGGAGGGAGAGGATCAGGACAAATAACTAATAGGTACTAGGCGTAATATCTGGGTGATGAAATAATCTGTACAACAAAGCCCCAGGACACAAGCTGACCTATGTAACAGACCTACACATGTACCCCGAACTTCAAATAAAAGCTAACAAACAAACAAACATGTTGTGAGGCTATTGCAGGCATGTGAGGCTTAAACATGTTACCAGTCCCATGGTTGTGCCATTATACCTCCTCGTTATTCAATTTGCATTCTTCTGATTACTAGGGAGGTTGAGTATCTCTTCCCTTATTTACTTGTCATTTAGATACACTCATTTAAAAATAAATGCCATCTCTTTTCCATATACATATGAGTTTTATATATCTATATCACATATATCAGATATGTGTGATTATTATATATCTCATATATATAAAGTTCATATATATATATATATATACACATATATATATATACACATATAT
>NW_016807891.1:1655399-1741935 GCF_001698545.2 Rhinopithecus bieti
GTGTGTCTGTTTTATGTCAGTACCATGCTGTTTTGGTTCCTATAGCTTTGTGGTATAATTTGAAGTCCATGTGGGGGGTGTGTGTGTGTGTGTGTGTATACACATATATATATATATATATATACACATATATATATATATATACACATATATATATATATATATATACACACATATATATATATATATATACATATATATAAACTGTTTGCTTCATGATTTATAGGTGAAATAACTTTTATCAGCTGTATTCATTGCACACATTCTTTCCCGGTCCTGATTGTTTCTTTACTTTTAAAAATGCATCTTTGCACAAATGAAATTTTAAATTTTAGTGAACTAAAATGATCTATTGTTTCTTTGCAGTTGATGCTCTTTGGGTCTAATTCAGCAGTCCCCACACCCTTTTTGACACCAGGGGCCAGTTTTGTGGAAGACAATTTTTCCATGGATGAGGTGGGGGCGGGGGGGTTGGTTTCAGCATGAAATTGTTCCACCTCAGAATATCAGGTATTGGATTATCATAAGGAGCAACACAACCTAGATCCCTTGCATGTGCAGTTCATAATAGGGTTCCCACTCCTATGAGAATTTCATGCTGCTGCTGTTCGACAGAGGCTGAGTTCAGGCAGTAAAGCGAGCTTGCTTGCTGCCCACCTGATGCTGTGTGGCCCAGTTTCTAACAGGCCATGGACCAGTACCAGTCCACAGCCCTGGGGTTGCCCTGGTCTAAAGCTCTCACAAAAGCATAAGCCATAATGGAAAATATTTTAAACTCAAAATATGTAATGTTAAAACTTCCTATATGAAAAAAGTTACCACCGACAGAATTAAAACTTGACATACTGAGAACAGATGTTTACAATCATAATAATGGCTCAACTACTACATACCTAGTAAGAACTCTTGTGATGCAAATTTATTCACAAATTTACTGTTCATTCATTCATTCATTTTTACTCTGTTAATTGTTTATTTTCTAGAACATACGTCTCATGGTACCAGAGATCTGTGACTATTTTTTATTTATTCCTGTAGAGCAGTTCTAGGGACATAATGGCTTCTCTACAGTATTCACTGACTGAGGAATGAATTACTGCACACAAAGGAGATGCAATCGATATGTGTAAAAATTTATATATAAGGTTTCTCATTACAGAGTTATTTAGAATACTGAAATAGTGGGAATTACCTAAACGCATAGCTATAGGCGGTGGGTTACATAAATTATATTCTTCCAGTATCCAATATGGTAGCTTCTCACCACAAATAAGTGGCACATGTGGTTGGGAAATTAAATTTTTTATCATTTTTACCTTAAATTTAATTTTAAATAGCCACATTTGTCTAGTGGCTACCATATTGTGCAGTACAGGTCTATATCATGAGATACAATGTAAAGTTTTTGTTATATTCATTTGAATTTTATTGTTGATTTTATCACCCAAGAATCATGCCTGTGTGTGTGTGTGTGTATGTGTGTGTGTGTGTGCATGCGCTCACATATGTGTCTGTAAAAGAACGGAGATCGCTGATTTTCCTGAGTTGAAT
Source organism: Rhinopithecus bieti (assembly GCF_001698545.2). Taxonomy (NCBI): domain Eukaryota; kingdom Metazoa; phylum Chordata; class Mammalia; order Primates; family Cercopithecidae; genus Rhinopithecus; species Rhinopithecus bieti. The sequence goes on from NW_016807891.1 coordinate 1,656,951, forward strand.
TAGAATTTAAAATTAAGTCTAATTATGAAAAGATATGTATAATTCAAAAAGATACATGAAAAGATACATGCAAATGGTGCAACCACATAAATTTATAAGATACAAATGGAGCCTAAAGTTATGGGAATGCCATATTCCTAAAATAAATTATATATGCTTCGAAAGTACCTAACCCTCTCATTTTAAATTCATCTTTCAAATTAGCTTCCTGTGTATTTAAAGTGCTTTTTGAGTATGGACATATACAATTATATTTAAATAAATATCTGTAACATACAAACAGTTACCAAATAAAACATGTGTTCTATATGGAGTTAAGCAACTGAAATTATACAATGAATTAACTTTCACCAAAGTAAAAGCTAAAAATTTGCCAAAAATTCATTCCTACCCCAAAACACAAACAAGCACCAATATTGCAAAACATAAATATCAAGTGCCACTTAAATTTTCATAATTTTTACTAGAATAGGTTCTTGAAAGCAAACATTCAAATATGTAGCAGGCATTCAATGGATATTTGCTGAACGAATGAATAGCGGTAACTGAGTGCAAGATGCACCTAACTCCCTGTACAATAAAACTTTACAATGAAGAGATCCTTGTAGGCCACAGGCAGATTCAACAGGGCCATCATATAACAGTAAGTTGGATACATGATTGTCAAGATGTATCTTAAAACAGTTCAAGCATAGAAAGGGACATTGACAAATTCAGTGCACACCCACTCATGTATTCATGGCATAAACAAGGCATGACTTTTGATCTGAGGATGAACTGATGATGAAACTGCCACTTCCTTCCTTCAAGCATCTTGTGGGGAGGTGGAAAGGATACATTTTGGATGACATCTGGGAAGCTGAGAGAGGACCAGGTTGCAAAGAAACAGCATAGTTCCAGTTCCTTCACATTCTGGGGATAGTCACTTACCTCTATGAATAGCTAACAAAAACTGTTGAAACATTTGCATATATATAAAATATTTCACAGAATTTCAGAAGGTTCCTAGATCCTATGAACTCTATCATGAACCATGTGCTCTAGGCTCGAATTTCCAGCCAGAGCCTGACACTTGACCTGCAAAACAAGGCAGATTTGACCCTCCTTACTGGAACTTAAAACAAAACAAAACAAAACAAAACAAAACAAAACTTGATGATTAAAGGAAGCTGGTCTGGCCACCGAACAGACATACTTTTTGGCCTTAAATGATCAAATCTGCAGTCTCATGAGCTTACAAAGATCTTAGTACATATATTTTTTAAAGAACCACAATATGGAAATGCACAACCAAACCCCACCCAGACTCTTATTTATGGCAAGTAAACATTTGTTGATTATAATTAAAATCAAATATGTACTTCCAGCTCCCAAATAACCACTTCTTTATTAAGAATAGCATATTGTCCCCATTATGGTTAAAATGCAAAAATATGTTTACTATTTAGAATGTCATTGGAACCCTCAAGTTTTCTCATGAGGGAACAAAGTGCACAGAATAATGCCTCTGTTGAAAAATCAAGACAAATCCCTTTATTTACTTACTTTTAGTTTGAAAGAAGAAAAAATCTAAATTTAAGCACATTTGAAAACATTTGACTAATCATTTTCTTTTCTTTTGTCAGCCTTGGCATAACTACTTTCAGAAGTGAAATCACTAATAAACAAATTCCTATTTATTTGCTTGTCTGTTGTTTATTTAAACCTGCCCTTTTTCTCCAATGCCCTTTTTTAAAGACACAAGATGCTTGAATGGCTGATTTTAACTTGTATAATTTCTAAGCCCTCCACGTTTCCTAAGTAATTCATGCCATAGTGGGATTTTCAAAGTAACTCCAGCAAGAACTCACTGTTTGAACCTTAACATGTTTGCTATTCCCTCACATTTTCCTTTCCATATTGAGAAGGAAATACAGGTCGCTCTTATGCTTCTAGCTCTGTGCCCCACTGGGAATACCCTGGGTAAGGTGCTCTGGATTGAATCGGGGGGCTGAGTGCTCCCAAGCACTGGCTGGGGAGAGAGCAACCTTCAGTCCCTGACCACAGGGTTCATGCACAGTGGGAGTGAGGCCATCTCGCCAAGCCCTGGGGCACCCCACGGTTAATAGCCACCATACCCTCCTTGCTTGTGTCCCCTCAGCTTATCCGAAGCAACGTCATGCTTGTCTGCAGGGTCTTGGTGATGTTTCTCAAAATCATTATCCAGGCCCAACTGACTTTAGTTTAATTTAAGACCATCTGGAGGCAAGGGGGCAGGTGAGCTATTGTTTTATAGTCTGGCCACTTTTTCCTTATTTTTCTTTCTTTTTCCTTTCTGAGAACCCAGAAAAGAAGACCCTGACTTTCCTAACACAAGTTGAGTCTGAACAGCTGATGCTCAAGCCTTTTCTTTGACCTAAGTAGAAAGCCTAGAAGAGCTTTCCACATGGCCTGTCAAAGGCCAGCAGCCTTCAGAACTTCACTCCTCTGAAGACTGCAGTGAATGCCACTGTGGTTAACCTCACATGCAATGAGATGCAACACTTTACGTGTACTTTTTGATGAGTCTTGATGAATCTGGGATCCTATTTAGGCACCAGAACAGTCAAGATATGGAACATTTCCCTAATGAATACAAAGATTGTGGGTTGACACTGAAATGCTAACTTAAACAGTTCTGTGGCCATCTTCTCTTACCAGAATGTTTTTGGGCTTAAGCGTCTGTTGAGAAGACTCAACCTGTGTGAGTCTGGGTCTTATTATCAGGTTTTCCAGAAAGGAAAAGGGCACTGAAAGAAACAAAAAGTGGTCAGACTACAAAACAATAGCTAACCTGATTCCCCGAGTGGCCAGTTTAAAGCCCCAGGCTTGACTAGCACAAAAACAGCCTTTTCTTTACTAGTAGGATGGGGGGTGGCCATAGAAGGTCCTCCCATTAAAAGAGTAATAATAAATAATGTATTATCAGAAAAACATTTAAAAATACCATGCAGGTTCTAAAGCTTTAGTACAAAATGGCAACCTAAGAAAAAAATACAGCCTTTTTTAAAACCCTGAGATCTCCTAAAAGTTAATAAGGCCAAGTTATTTGGTACATTCATAATTCAAAATAATAAAATATTGTGAGAATCTACTTCACACTTCTTTCTTCAGAGCTCTTTCTACCATTTTACTTTAGTGACCTAAAAGTGATTTCTGGGGATCAAAAGAAGTTGCCACAGAACAGTTAGAAGAAGTATAGTGTTCAATAAATATTTCTGAACAAGACTAACGTTACTGTATTCAAAGTCTTCCAAGCAAGTGAGGTACAACAGATCCAATTTCTTCTAATATTCTTAAATATAGTATGTGGATGATTATATTCCCTCAGGGGAAAAAAAAAGATTTGCAATAAAGAAAGACGGCTTCTCCTTAGTCCTGGCATGTGCAGAGAGGCTGAAAGAGTCTGTCAACCATCAAAATACTGCTTCTCACTGAAGAAAGACTCAGAATCCCAGACTCTCATTTTCAGATGGACTTTTTTTAAAAACAATGTAATTAAAATGTAGATTAAGGAGAAAAGTTTGTTTTTCGCTGTCTTAACAAGTCAGTGTATGTGAAGAGGTTTATCCCAGTACTTCAGCTGGTTTTATGAAAGAACCCTTTCTATACCTAATAGGAAGCTCTGTTCACTGAAAGCAATTATGACCAATTTATTAATCTTTCCAATTGATAGGTCTATTAAAAATCTACCTCCAAATATTATAGGATTCTCATTAAGCCACTGATAGTAATTTTAATAAATGGCACAACTCTGTACTGATTTCATTATTTTTAGCTGACATATTGCTCAGGTAATAAAATTAAACATACACAATGAACAAATAATACACCTCCCACAGGCATATACGTACAGAAAAAAGATATTGGGCATAAGTTTAGACAAGGTTGAGTTATGGAGTGGCTTTCAAAGGCATCTGTGACCTCTGTAGGTCTCTCCAAATCTTTTTCAACCAGTTAATAGTTCCATACTGGGCATTCAAAGAAACATATCTAGTAGTATGTGATAAAAAAGATCTATGGCATCTCTTGAAATAAGCTTCCTACAAATATACAATCTGCCATTGCTGATAAGACCGATACTGGTTTTGTTTGGATATCAGTGTTGGCTGTTCAACCCTTTAGAGGCTGATAATTCAACCCTTGAGAATCACTAGTGTCCAATACACTGTAGACTTTCTCAAATATTTGGAATATGTAAAAGAACACATAGATAAAATTATTAATGTATTCTTAAAGGAAAATCACAGATATTATTTCTAAATACTTTTGAGTCTTTACATAGAAGCTTGTGTCTACTGAGATACAGGACAATGCAAAATAAGAACACTGACCTTGACGCTTCCCTGCAATAGAGACTCAGTTGAGTCATTTCAACCCCCTGAAGCTCAGTTTGTCAATATGTACAATGGGACAATAATAGTAACTTTATCAATTGTCAGGAGGATTAAAGAATTGTGGACATAAATAGTGCACGCTCTGAGTCCTAACTGCATGAACTCAGAATAGTTTTCTTTCCTTTGCATCTTCCAACCCCAAATAAGATTTTTAGAGCCACCAAGAGCATATAATTTGATACAGTGATGGCTGATTTTTGAAGACAAGGAAGCTCTATTCATTAAAACAATTATGACCCTTGAATAGAAGGATCAGAAGGTTAACATTTTGCAGAAGATTTTGAATTTTGGTATGTGTAGGTCGAGGAAAGAAAGAAAAGGAAGGAAAGAAGGAAGGAACAAAGGAAGGAAGGAAGGAAGGGCGGGCTAGCTCTCCTTGTGAGTTGTCAAGAAATGCTTCTTAAATCAAGTGACTCTCAAGTTGATTTTAAAATGACGAATAGAAATTCTGAGAAAAGAAGGGCACAGAGATAAGAGAGAATGCCATGGAGTGCCCAGTAGCAGATTCCAGGGGCCCCAGGGAGCAGTTGGCTCAGGCATTTCTAAGCAGATCAGTGTGATGTGACTGAGATGCTGAGTGTGAGTTGAACTGTGCAGTTGAGGATGAAGGGCGTGGGATACCATGCTGGGATGGGCGCTGTCTCAGGTAAGTGATGAGGGCTCACCAACGTGTAATGCAGGGAGTGGACTGAGCCCAGAGGCAGGGAGATGAGACACAGGGATGCTGGTTGTGGGGCAAGAACACTCTTCCAGAATAATAGAAGGCAGGGGGAAACAGAGTTCATGGCCAAGAGGGACATAGACATTTCACGGGGTCCTGACAACAGGCTTGGTCATCCCAAAGTTGACAGAGATGTCTAGAGAGGAAATGTTTATCCAAAGTACTTCTTCATATGATGCAATTTTCACTTCAGGGTCACTGCCATTGAGATATTCCCACAGAACAATGGGAGGGTCAAAGTCTCATTTTCCACAGTGATGCTCGTTTTGGACTCATACTTCTTCTTTAATGATACTCCTGGGGACAGGGATTTTTGGACCCAGTAGACTGTTAATGGTTAACTTTCCCAGTAATAAGTAAAAGGAATTTATAGAAAATCAAGATGTGCTTTTTTTGGTTCTTTAAAAAAAATTCTTCATCAATTTTGTAAGACAGAGAAGGCTTGGGTTTTAATAGTGAAAAAGTGCTTAGGGTTTGAGTGAAAGGTGAGCCACTCAATTCAATAGAGAGAATTTTAGAGGGGGCCATGGTGGGTGAGGATTAATCTGTATTCTTACTTTTGGAAGGCTGGAATGCCAAAACAGGAACTCAGGATTCTATTTGCAAAATATCCCTGGGGTTCCGGGAAAACCAAGTGGAGAGACACAGCAGTCAGTTGTTGGGCCACTGGATGAGAACATTCAGAATTCCAAAGAGGGAAGCTGTGAGAAAAATAAATCATGCAAGTCCTGGAAATAGACTTATCTGAAGCAGGAACTGACAGAAAGTTTGGTCTATCCAGGATCCCATGGACAGCGGCTGGAGAAAGCTACTTCCAGGTATGTGCTAGGTATGACACTTCCGGGTATGACAGCGGCTAGAGAAAGCCACTTCCGGGTATGCATCCCACTACTCACACGCCGCCTGGCCTCCTGTCGGGGGACTGCATCTCATGTTCCTGCACAATGAGAACTTCTGAAGGGAAAATATCTGGGCTACTTTGCAAGGCCCTAAAAATGAGAAACGAATGTTGGCACTTAAAACAAGACTATTAAAATTTAGCCAAAGGAATCATCATCACAGGGAGAGAACTCTTCAGATTCCAGTGGTGGTGAAGCCAAGATGAGCAGCAAATGAGCACTTGCTTGTGAAAGTGTCTGAAAATGCAAAGAACATTTGAGAGGGTGATACCTTCCCATCCCATTTTCTTCAAGCATGGTCCTGTGACTTGTGATCCCCTTCCTACTCGGGGAATTACATTTCCCTGCCCAGCTAACAAAGTTTGGCTAAAGTATGATCAGTGAAAGTGACCAGAGCCCCTTCTGAGCAGAAGCTTTAGGGACATCACAGGATTCTACCATCTCCCTTCCATTTGCCATGAGCCCAGCAATGCTCCAGATGGGAATGCTGCCTCCGCCAGGGATCTGGAGGAAGGAGGATGGTGTGAGAACTGCAGCCCACTATCCACAACAGAAACCTAAGGTAGCAACAGAAAGCAGCTCTGCTGTCGGTCACAAGGATCTCAGGGTCATTTGTTACAGCAGCATCACCTCCCCACTCCTGCTTCATATGCCAACTTCATGGCACTGATGGTCCCTTGTAAGAACTAGAAGAAAATGTGAACAGGACAGAGCCTATAGCAGTTATGTAACACTACCAGCTTCATGAATGTCTTTCTAACTTGTTTTTTCAGTATCATTATCCTCGCCTCCAAAAACACCACCTGTAATTATCTGCTGCTAACTGCAGATGCAGTAAGAACAACTCAGCTCTAGGGTTTCAGGGCAAATGAATGCACTCAGCCTACTATCTCTCCTCCCAGAGTGAGAAACAAAGGCAGACAAGTAAATATTATGGTTGCATGTTTATTTTTAATTTCACAATGTTCATTTGTATGCAAATCACAGATGGCTTTGGGGTTCTAGGCAAGCTGCCAAGAAGATTCTTCAGGGCCTAAAGTGCGGATACACTGTGTCGACTCGACTCCATTTTCAACATATTTCAGGGATTAGAGCACTTCAACCTGAGAAAAGATTTCAGGTCCACTGCTATTAGGAAAAAAACTATTAAAGTTACTGGCAAATGCTGAGATTGCAATAGCTTATTCTTGAAGGGACAGAATAATTAGGAGACGCTGGTGCAAAACTGAAATAGAAGTTGTTCATGCAGACACAGACATACAGCATAATGATATGCAGGGTCATGCTCATTCTGCCAGCTGTTCTAACAAAATTCGCTACAAATCTTTACTCTTACAATGATTTCTATGTGGCATTTTGTTTTCTCACCCAGTTTTAAATTATTGGCTTTTACATTATGTTATATATACATGTACACGCACACATATATATACACACAATTTATAACATGTAAATTTACATATTATCTATACTATAACTTTATAAATATATTTACAAAGTAGACCCTTCGTGACTACTTTAAGTAGATAATGCTATAAGTAGAGAATGCTATTTTTTCTTTTTATACTGAAGATAACAATTAATTTTAAAAGAAATAGTTCATCTATACAAACTTCACTAGCTAACATTTGAACTTCCCAGACAAAATTGACATGATATGTTTATTTAATTCGGCCCTATATGGAAAAGAAATCAGTTTCACAAAGGCTGCTCAGATTCAGCCCTGAGATGGGCAGGTGTCAATGGAACCAGCGGCAGTTTCATCTTAATTGCGCATGGATCCCAGAGGGAGAATATGGGGTTCCGGGAAACTACCGTCTGAGGAATTTACAAAGGAGGAGCAGTGTGCTGGGGTCACTCCCATAACTAAGACTCCTGAGTCTCAGAGCACAGGAAATAGTGTAATGCTATCCATGGGCTTCACCAGTGGAAAGCAGTGAGCTGTGGGAAAGTCCCTCCAGGATGGACGACTGGGTGGTCCCTCCGCAAGAAGTCTGACATGGTGAGGCTGAGGGGTGGAGCAGCTGCACTGTTAAAAACTAAAGCATGGGAGAAGTGACTGAAAGTAGACAGCAGGTGGGCCCCTGCTGACACACCTTCTCGCTACAGAACGTGTCAACTCTGAGAGAGGCACAGCTAAAGATCACCTGCTTGGAACTCGGTATGCCAGGCACAGGGAACAAGGAGGCAGGCAAGCTCAGAAGCTCTTTAATTCTGGAGGCTTATAAGAAATTCCTGGAAAGCCCACCTTTCTGCATCTGAACCAGGGGCAGGTGGCAGGTTCTGGTCTCCCCAGACGTGCCAGTGTGTGTCCTCAGGTAAGAAAGACACGATGCAAAACCCGTACCTATGACTGCTCCATTAGGCTTTTCAGGATCTCCTGGACCGCATGAGGGCCTCTCCACCCATGCCACCCAGGCCTGGTGCTCAATTTCATCAGCAGGGAAAGCAAGGGGACTACTGTAATTATCCAAGTATGTCTGTTTTGTCCATTAGGTTATGAATTCAGAGAGCACACAGAGTATTTCCTAAGTCTGTATTGAAGCCCAGGCACCATAGCATAGGATGAGAGAATGAATCAAATAAGAAAGTCAGAAGTCTCTGCTGTGGGTCCTGCTTTTACCCACTGGTGGTGTCACACCCCCAGCCTTCCCTTGAGGAACATCCTATTTATGTGTAGTTCCTCATCAGTAGCAGCAGCTCTGGGGATTCACCATTTGGGAGTATGCAGGAGTAGCATATTCTGAGAGTGGATCCCACTCTCATATACCCATGGAACTTTTTAAAAAACGATGGAAAGAAAGACACTGAACAAATAATGATGTAAAGTTGTTTATGGTGAATGCCAAATGGAGTCAGGAGAAGAAACATGGGGGCTTGCCTGGGCCATAAAGTAAGGTTTCTCTAAGAAGGTGACAATTTTAAGCTGAGCCCCAAGGAAGAAGAAGGAGCCAGGAAATGCTGCATTGGAGGAGGTGTGGTGCATTCTGTAAATGAAAGAAGGAGAAGACAGCTGAAAGAGAGGCGAGTTGGAGAAGGCACAGCCCACGGACGGCCTTGCAAAGGCATTTTGATTTTAGTCTAGCAGGTTGTGCATCTTAAACATAACACATGATCCAGTCTGCTTCTGCAAGATCTAAGTGAAGGAGTGAGGGAAGGAAGCAAGTGTGGAGCCTCATGGTATATTCTGGAATGACCCGGACTTGGAGCCTGATTGAATGCTCTGGGGAAAAGGGAATCATTGGGTGTGGGTGCAGGAGGTGGCATCCAAATGCCTGCCCCTGAATCCAGCTCTGCCACTTGCACACTGTGTGCCCTGGGCCAGTCACTTCATCTCTCCCAGGCTCGGTCTTCACACAAGAAAGAAGGAGGTAGGGACCTCATTACCAGTATTTAACAGAACAGAACATGTCAAACACCTTGGAAACTGCTCGCTCCAGATAGGAAGCCCTGAATAAATGCTGTTGTCAGTCACTATCTCTATTATCATAGATGTATTTAGTCATGCATTACCATTCAAAGCCAACTCCGGACATTACTGGGAAAACAAAGACCTAAGAGAAAGCATTAGATGAACTGGATTTCTGTTCTGTCTTGTAAAGAAAGGACCATAGGAATCAGTACAAGAAAACACAACCTTATTAGGGTGCTTTTCTGAAAACATTTCATGTCCTCTAATGGAGGGCTGTATGGTACCAGTATCGGAATAGGTGAAAGGAGTTACTGATGGCAGGGAAGAAGCTTATGTTGAAGGGATGGCTTCCTAAGACAGAAGAAGTGAATTTCTGTCAATAGTTCTGGAAAATGATCATTAGGAAGTAGAAATTTCTTCAAATGTCTGATCTGCAGTGATCCCCCTCTGCACACAGTTACCCCCTCCCAGCCTCCAGTTACCATGGCTGAACTGCCCATAGGGAAGGGATTACCTGGGAAGTGCAATTGTGGAAAAGAAAGAAGGAACCAAAAGGCTGGTTATCGGTTAGCGTGGAACCCACGACCGCGTGCTGAAGGACTGCCACGTCACTGTCAGAATCACCTTCAGAAATAACCAACTGCCCTTCTGAAGGACAGGCCAGCTTCTCCAAGCACAAAATCGTAGACACTTTAAAAATAAACACTGTAGAAATAAACCCCTTTTCTAAGCTGTGACTTTGGGGCGGGGGCAGGATAGGTCTGGACAAAGTGTTCATTCACTGGAAACTTCTACGGGTCAAGAGCAGAATGGGTGCTTGTTCCTTGGCCACACAGGCACAGAGATCCTCCCACAACCAACTCCTTCATTAACAGGAAGGTGAAACTTCCCCTGGTTTTTAAGTATCTGGGATGCTCAAACACTCACCAGTAGGAAACAGGTTCTCTAATAAACTATTTTTCTTTTCCTTGTAGAAAGGAGAGAGACCAAAGGCATCACATTAGTGGATACTGACCCTGGCAAATCCAATATGGTTCTCAGAAGCACTGTAGAGAGGGATGCGTGAGGACACCAAGCGGAGGGGCAGGCATCTGCTCAGCCGGTTTCCTGGATGGTGCCCAAGATCCCCTCCTACTGATATGTGTGTTCTGATGTTATCCCATCCACTTAAGGGTGAGACCCAGTAGCGTCCTTCTTATGAGCGGAATAGGTGAAAGTGATGGGTCAGATGTCACTGGCCAGATGAGGCTGCACAGACTACGACTCCCGTCTTGCTCCTACCTGTGCTCGCTCTCTTGCTGGTCTCTGCAGCCCTCTTCCTTGCTAACCCTGAGAAAGCCAGCTGCATGGTTGTGAGCCACCCCACAGAGATGGCCAACTGGCAATAAACTAGGTGGGGCCCCTGGCTAACAGCTCCTGAGAAACTAAGACCCTCATATCCACGGCCCGTAAGGAGCTGAATCCGGTCAATGCCACGTGAGTAGGTTTAGAAGTGGGCCATCCCAGGGGGAGCTTTAGGATGCCTGGAGCCCCAGCCAACACTTTAGCTGCAGCCTGGAGACAGACCCAAAGAGAGAGGGCTGAGCTAAGCCATGCCTGGACCCCTGACAGAAACTGGGAGACCATAAATGTTGTTGTGAACCCCTAAGTTTTGGGGAATTTGTTCTGCAGCAATTGGTAACTAATACACACCATTCCTTTCCTTTTTTTTTTTATAGGTTTCTTTTTTTGTATTATTCTACTTTATGTCCCAGGGTACATGTGCAAAACATGCAGGTTCGTTCCATATGTATATATGTGCCATGTTGGTGTGCTGCACCCATTAACTCATCATTTACATTACGTATATCTCCTAATGCTATCCCTCCCACCTCCCCTGACCCCACAACGGACCCCAGAATACACACCATTTTCAAACAGAGAATGTAATACAGGTCATTGGTTCCCCAGCAATGGAAGAATTAGGAGAAGGCAAGGTTAGAGGAACAGGAATAAGGCAGCCCAGAGATGGAAACAGAGGAAGCCCACCACCCCTGCCCCTGCCTCGAGGCTGGAGGGGAAGGGACAGAGGCAATGTTAGCAGAGCCCAGAGGTTCTTGTGCAGAACAGAGCTGGGCGTGTTCACTGGGAGCTGGCGTTATGGAGGAGAAGCAACTCTTGAAGTTGTAGAAGAAGGGGAGAAGCATTGCTTTGTTTCCTATGCCTCCCAATCGCCTGCCAAGGCTGGGCTGGCCTGAACCTAGCAGACCCCAGAGCCTGGGGACCCTTCCTGCTGGGTCAGTCCCTGTGACCCCGGGCAGACAGGAGGCAGCCAGGGATGGACTCAGGGCAGGCAGGCCCAGGCCCGGCCCCAGTGCACACCCATCAAACACTCAGGATTCCTTATACTTTCTCCATGGGAGTCAGTCAGGTGGGGACAGCCAGGTTTCTCCTGGGTTTCATTTCTGTTTTATTTCCACATGATTTCCTTTTCTCACGTCTCCACGAGGAGAGACTTCCCTGGAAACTCTCTCCAACTCTTTTCCTTCATTTTACTCACCTCTCCTCTCAGGAGGGTGTGGGCCTGAGTGTGAGTGGAACAATCTCCCCACGAGATTTCCACGTTCTAATCCCCAGGGATGGGCTGAGCCATGGCCCCTCCAATGTCGTCCACATCCTAATCCCTGGAACCTGTGGCTGCTGCCTTCCATGGCAAAGGGGACTTTGCAGACATGATGAACCTCAGGAGCTTGGGATGGAGAGAGCATCCTGGATGACGCAGGTGGGTCCAGTTAATCACAGGGGTTCTCATAAGAAAGAGGCAGGAGTATGAAAGAGGAAATCGGAGATGTGAGGACAGAAGAAAGGGGTGGAATGATTCAGGAACGCAGCAGCCTTTGGAGGCTGGAAAAGGCAAGGATAGAGATTCTCTCATAAAGTCCCCAGAAGGAACCAGCCCTGCCAACACCTTGACTTTACCCCAGTGAAATTGGCTTTGTGTTTCTGGCCTCCAACACTGTAAAACGTGTATTGTTTCAGGCCACCAAGCTTGTGGTAATTTGTTATAGCAGCTTTGGAAACCAATGCTGCCTGCTGGCCTCGGCTGGTCCTCAATAGCTCTGCAGGATCTGCCTGTTCCTTTTCCATTGGGAGCTAATGTTGTGATGAGTGGGCTCCTTGTCAAGGGGAGGAACCCAGGGTGGGGCAGGGAAAGGATGGGGGTTAAGCGCTAGGGAGCTGACTTGCTCTCGGGCCTAATGGGGACATTTTAATCTCTGTCCCTGCTATTTATGAGTGCATCTCTCTCTTGGTTTTGGAAGAGAGATCTAATACGATATGCACCTCTGTTAAGTTGGTGCAAAAGTAATTGTGGTTTTTGCAAGTACTCTTGCACCAAGCTAATAAAACCTTCATCAGTTTCACATGTGTGAAGGGACTCACTAACTGTTGGGGAATCTAGGACTGGCAGCTGAGCTCACTTTGGGTTTGAAGCATTTTAGAGCCAAAATAAAATTTAGGAATTACATATTACTAACTGATCTAAAAGGGTCAACTCAAATGCAAGAAGGTTTATTTTTTCAAAGAATCAAAGTAAAGCAAAATATTGAAATAAAATACTAATCCAATTAATTAAAATATTAATCAATTAAGATATCAATTAGATTAAAATATTATTTAGATTAAGATGCTGTACTGTAATAGCATTATGGTCAACATATTTATTTTAATGATGCCTTTGAATGTGATGTACACCAAGCAATGTAATAAAAATTTGCTTGATACCTTGTAAGATTGCACTCCACATACGTATTGTATGTGTTTGTATATATCTATCCACATACACATACATGCATATTTTTTATTTCCTCTTTTATCATCTTATCATATAACATAGGATGTACTAATGATAGCACAGTATTTAAGTTACTGGATGTAAAAAAGTGAACAGCACCCCAAGGACTCTGCATACCCCTCTGGGGATGGCAGTATATTTTCAGTAGTATGCAGGGCAGTTGTTTCATGCTATGAAGAAACATGGCTTTGTTACTGTCTTTGTCTAGAGAAACGGTTTAAAGGGGATGTGCCTGAGTGTCCAGTTGACAAGGGGTGGACTGTGATAGTTTTATGTGACAACTTGGCAAGGCTCTGCTACCTAATTATACTCAATTATCTAGCTGTTGCTGTGGAGGTATTGTGCAGAAGTGATTAACATTTACAATCAGCTGACTTTAAGTCAAAATGGAAACCCTTGATAATAAAGGTAGGCCTCACCAAATCAGTCAAAGGCCTTGAGAGCAACACTGCAGTTTCTTAGCGCTGTTGTGTGGTGAATGCTAAGGTGCTACCATTTCATAGCCATACCACTACCAGAGGCCTTTCACTTCTCGGTGGACCATGAGTTTCTTCCCTCTTCCTTTTTTACACAGTTTTTACATAAATGCACTTCACTTTGTTCAGCAAATCATGGAAGAACAGAATTGGAACAGAGCTCAGGATCATTTTCTCCAAACTCCTCATTTTAAATATGAGGGCATTTGCTCAGGGCTTCACAAACATAATTGAATCAGGGACACTGGCAATGGCACAATGGCCTTGAAGAGACCCATTTTTTTTTTTTTCTGTAATATTTTACCTGTCTTTCTTATAAAGTATAACCCAGTCATGGGCCCTGTGACAAAAATAAAACTCATCCCTAGTCTGCCATTAAAGTCACAGAAATCATGTAACATTTTACTTTCAACACATGAGTTCTGAGAAAGCTGAGTCTCCTATTTGGACCATTTAGAACATCAGAAGAGTGGGCTGATGGGGTGTACTCTGCAGTCAGCCTTCCTGGGTTCGGATCCTACATCTTCCACTTATAAGCTGAGCCACTGAGTCATCTTTGGCCACTCCCTCTGAAGTGGAAGGGGCGACGTGTCCTGCTGTGTAGAGTGTGAACGATCACATAAGTCAGGAGGTGTAAAGTGCTTGGAAAAGTAAATGCAAGTTAACATAAGTCAGCTCAATGCTAACTAATGAGTGAATGTTAATCCACTCATTATTATCCATCCATTTCATGGAAATAGTTGCATTTCACAGTAAGAACATTTAGATAAAGGCTCTTGAGTTTGTATTATATCTTTTACATGTATTTTTATTATTTTTGTTCTAATCTTCAACAATGTGTCATGTGTTCTAACTGGATGAAATCTCTTCAGACTCTGTATTCTATTTCCATCAGATTTAGTATCTCCTCCAGACTTGTGACATCACTAGCTGCTCTAAGGCTTTTCTCAGCATTTCCTCTGTCACCCGACAAGCCTTTGATCTAAAATGCAGGGCAGTGAGAGCCAAGGGTAACCCCTGAAAGGTGCACCTGAAAATTCCCCTTTGCATGGATATGGGTCACCTGACCACTGTGGGCCACCTGGTCCACTGGGGCCAGGTCCCCAGGTGATGCAGCCTTCTCAGCTACACTAATGTCTTGTCCTTGGGGAGCTCGTGTGTGAGCTCATCGAGAATCTTGCTCAAAGACAGACACCCTCTACCTCTGACATCCCCCTGATCAAACAGCCCACTGTGTGTCTACCAGGAGCATGTGTTCCCATCAGACCTTTAATAAATGGGAAAGGATGTGTATTCTGGTGAATATATTTTCATTTCACAAGTCTTGCATTTCACACCATCTGCTGATTTGGGCACTTCTCATGCTGCCAGTCAGCTTAAATTTTATTTTTAGACACCAGCAGACCATGAAAACCCTGCAGGCTACATTTTCAGATATTCTGTACAAAATATCTCAAGGGTCTTTTAAGACCCCATGAAACTGGATTGTGACTCAGGAGCTTAAGTCACTTAGAATCACTGGCTTATTTTATGAAGAGAGAAACTGAAGCTGATGCAAATGTAAATGGCTCCAGTAACTGATACTCTGTGCCAAGATCATGCACACTGGTTGGGAGGGTTGACTATAGGCGGGCCATTGTATGGGAAGCACAGCCTTAGGAGAACGTTCTCAGCGGAGAGAGTGAAACCTGAGAGCTGAACAAGCAGACTGCTGTGACAACTCCAAAGTACAGGACGGAAGTCCTCGAGTGCCTTTTCATCTTGAGAAGGCTCTGATCTTCCCTTGCCTCCCCCCTGAATCCGGACCAAATTCAAAAGAGAATGGAAGGTGGGAAAGCAGGAGCAGCACTATGAGTCAGCCATCCTTTAGTAAAATAAAGGGCAGTCTTATTTCACTGACAGGAGCCTGTCTTCTTCCAATGCAGACCCCAGTCGGGACATGAACCGGGAGAAATGCTCACCAGCGTGTCCCGGTGAGCATTATTCATCAGCTTATTTATTCAACCAGTAGCCCTAGCTGTACGCCTGACCGCTAACATTACAGCAGGACATCTACTTATACACCTAATCGGAAATGCCGCACTAGCATCATCAACCATTAATTTCCTTGCAACTTCATTGACTTTAGTACTCCTAATATCACTAACAATTCTAGAAATTGCAGTTGCCCTAATCCAGGCCTACGTTGCGTTGGTATACGACGTGTTGCGGTTTCGATAATAAGATCTTTGGAGTAGAAACCTGTAAGAAATGGTATGCCTGTAAGTGCTAGGTTACCAACGAATATTCTGAATATTCGTCCTGCTCTTTGGAGACTCTTTGGGGAAATATTTAACAGTGCCCTGCAAGCTGAAAAATTACGGCATGTGTGCCTAAATTGCCCAGACACTTCCACAGTGTTGAAAAATGTAAATGCGCTTCATGAAATCCGAAGCATCTGCTTAAAATCCAGCAGAAGATGTTCAGACACATTTGGGGTATTGCAGAAATTAGAGATGGAAAAAGGATAAAAATCTTACAGCCAGAGTGGAGGTGTTGAGACCAATTAGATAAAAACTAACCTCACATCCACCAGGGATTTAACACAAGTGAGCTTATTCTGAGACTCAAAGAACAAACAGATGAGGGTATATTTTCTTTCTTTTTTTTTTTTTTTTTTTTTTGGTTTGTTACATAGGTAAACATGCGTCATGGGGTTTTGTTGTGCAGATTACTTCATCACCCGGCCTAGTACTCACTAGTTATTCTTCCTGATCCTCTCCTTCCTCTCACCCTCCACTCTCTGAGAGGCCCCAGTATGTGTTGTTTCCCTCTATGTGTCCATGTGTTCTCATCATTTAGCTCCCACTGCTAAATGAGAACATGTGGTATTCAGCTTTCTGTTCCCGCGTTAGTTTGCTAAGGATAACGGCCTCCAGCTCCATCCATGTTGCGGGGGTTATATTTTCAAGAGAAAGAGTTGTTTTGGAAGTTGCATATTATAAGTTTTTGAAAAAATAATTAACTGTGTTTAGTAATATAATTTTAACAGTAGACAGTTAAGGACTTTGGGGTGATAAATTATTCTACTGAAAGTAGAAATACGATTTTGGTTTATTATCCTAGAGCAGGCCCATGGGCCAAGCCTGAACACTGCCTATGTTTGTACATAAAGTTTTTTGGCCAACAGCCACCCATTTGCTGACGTGCTGTCCTTAGCTGTTCCTAGAGCCAAGCTGAGTAGTAGCCACCTACACTAGATGGCCCACAGTCTGAAAATGTCTCCTCTCTGACCCTTCCCAGAAAACGACAGTCAATCCCTGTTCTGGAACATGCACAAGTCTTGTATTGCTGCTCATAATCTCACTCGAAATATCTATTGACAACTTCATAGTTGAGTGATTGGAAAGACGACGCTATTTTAAGGCACTCTCTTGGTTCTAAATGCAGAATCTGGTATAGTATGCATGACTTGACTATGGCTAATTACTTAGTGAACAATTCTATTATAAAGGAAGCAATTACTGTCTGCAAACTGTAATGAATCCACATTTCTGGAGGTTAAGAACACAGGTTTCCTAGTAGATGCTAAGGTACATGAGGTTTTATTTGTGTTTTTAATCCCATGCATTTTGGTAGCCCATTAAAAAGTACTGGAATATAGCAGTTGCTTAAAACGTGTCTGCTGGATAGATCAATGAACTTGCAATTGACATCAGTGTAATGAATTATCTTAATTAACAAGAGACAGATTTATCAAAACTGTAATCTGATTTGTAAAACTATAACATAGCTAAAATTTATACTCAAGAGGCCGAGTGCAGTAGCTCACATCAGTAATCCCAGCACTTTGGGAGACCGAGGCGGGAGGATCACCTGAGGTCAGGAGTTCAAGACCAGCCTGGCCAACGTGGAGAAACCTCGTCTCTACTAAAAATACAAAATTAGCTGGGTATGGTGACATGCTGTGGTCCCAGCTTCTCGGGAGGCTGAGGCAAGAGGGAGGCAGTGTTTGCAGTGAGCTGATATCATGCCACTGCACTCCAGCCTGGGTGACAGAGTGAGATTCTGCCTCAAAAAACAAAAAAAAAGAAATTTATATTCAGGAAATTTGTTTTGAAAACCAGTGAAACTACTTTTTCTGCTCGCTATTCATGCTACATAATGGTTTCTGCAGTTTCGTACATTTAACTGTTCATCTAATTGACATAATGTTGCATTTCTTCCCATTAAGGTTTATATGATTTATCAATTAGCTGTTCTAGAAAACCATTATGGGATATCTTGCTTGATGTTTAAATGTATTAACATTGAAAATGTTAAAGTTTAAATGAGAAAACTTAAATGTTTTCTCCCATTTAAATATATCAAGCAGAAGTTCTTTCCTAACCTTAGAGGCTGATGATGTGTTACCGAAAAATAAACAAAAAATAAGCCAGAAAGAAAGACAGCCATAACCTAATAAATAGCCCCCGCTTATTGGACACTTAACATGAGCCAAGCATTCAGCTGGGAATTACATACTTCCAATCCCTAATCCTCAGTCATATTCCATTATTGGTTCTCTTTTACAGATAAGTAAACAGATGGCCAGGGAAGCTAAATCACTTACTAAAATTCATACAACCAATTCATGCAGAACCAGGATTGGAGCTCAAGGCTTCCTGACTCCAAAATTAAAGCTGTTTCTATTATGCATCATGCTATCTTTGAAAAAGGGAAACACGTATTTTAGTTCTGGGAGAGTCAACAAAAAATATTTTATATTATGTCTGACCAGTAAGCAGTATCTGCTATGTACCCGAGATCAAAGACAAGGTTCCTTCTATCACAGAGCTCCCAGGGTAGATGGAGTCAGGAAAGAGAGTCCAGTGTTACTCAGGTGAAAGGAGAATTATGACTGCTCTGAGAGCTCAAACGTGACCTCCTGGGGTGGGCTCGTGGGCTATCAAGGACTTTCTGTGGGTGACACCTAGGCACTGGCCAGGTGACAGTGCTGGCATGCCCCAGATGGAGACAGAACAGAATTAAAAACAGCAAGGAGAGGAATGGCCAAGCACAATCAGGGACCTGTGAGGAGCCCAGCATCTGCAAAGCTCAGAATCCATGCGAGGGAAGGGAGGAACCTGGCTGTGGAGGCCGCAGAGCCATGTCCTACAGGGCCCTGCATGCTGTGCCAAGAGATGTGGAGTACTTTGTTCTGCAGGTACTAAAAAGCTATTAAGGATTATAAAGGCAGACTTAAGTCTTAGAATGAGCACCTGGAAAGCAAAGGATGAGACTGGGGGTTCCTGCAGCTCCCCAGGCAGTAAGTGATGCATTTCTGATCCAGGGCAGGGGCAGAGGATAAAAAGCAGAAGGTGACTTGGGAGGACAGCAAAGAATGTGCAATAAACAGAACCTGGTTCGTAAAGAGATGAAAGGGTGAGTGTGATGGAGGAGGCCACAAGTGGGTCTCAATTGAAAGGTTGGGAAGTCCAGAGGATGGTGGTGCCATCTACAGAGATGGAGGACCCTTGAGCAGGAAAATACTGAATTGAGCTTGGGAAAGGCTTAATTTGAAAGCTTATGGGACATCGAAGTGAAGACAATGAGTTTTCTAACACTTAAGACAAACACGTATTGAAACCTGGAGCCAGGAATAAAAATGAATTTTAAATTATATATAAATCAAAAGTCCTGCAATTAAACGGAAATGTTTTTACTTTGCACATGTTATGAATATTAGATTTTAAAACACAGTAAATAAGAAATGAGAATTTTAAATTGATCCAAAATGTAAGTTCCAAAGAGTTTGTAAGATTTCCTATAAGAATCTAAAACCAGAATAAAATTTCTACACACTCACTTAGGCTTTTAATCAAAACCCACAAAATTCTTTTATTTCCATAGGATACAGAATTAAGTAAATAACTGTGATTTATAGATTAAGACAAATTTTGTTTAGAAATGACAATTTTTACTCTAAATATGTTAGATCAATGTGAAACCTTATTTATAAGAAAAAAACTATTCCTTCACCCATCAACCCATCACCTACATTAGGTATTTCTCCTAATGCTATTCCTCCCCTAGCCCCTCACTCCCTGATAGGCCCCGGTGTGTGATGTTCTCCTCCCTGTGTCCATGTGTTCTCCTTGTTCGACTCCCACTTATGAATGAGAACATGCAGTGTTTGGTTTTCTGTTCTTGTGACAGTTTGCTGAGAATGATGGTTTCCTGTAACAAAACTGCACATTCTGCACATGTACACTAGAACTTAAAGTATAATAAAATAAATACGTAAATAGGAAAATAAAACTCTCAAAAAAAGAAAGAAAAAACTATTCCTGACCAAAACTTCACAAAAATTAACAAATCACTGCTAGATGAGTAGGTAAAGGTAAACTCCAGTTGAGTCAAAAATCTAGATTGGGCTTTGATATACAAAAGATCAAGCAAGAAAAGAACTAAAATGTTGGGACGCTAATTTGCAATGATATATTGAGGTATTGCATGGATAAGATCCCAGTTCCTAAAGTCATCTGAGAAAGTTCTTCAAGGGAGGCAATCAATCAAGATGAGAATCAACTGACCCCACTGTTCCTGAACTAACTCTGGGGGATTTGTGGGGGGGATGACAGTGATGAGTGGTGCACTCCACCTGCACAGGTGAGG
Organism: Rhinopithecus bieti; assembly: GCF_001698545.2. Taxonomy (NCBI): domain Eukaryota; kingdom Metazoa; phylum Chordata; class Mammalia; order Primates; family Cercopithecidae; genus Rhinopithecus; species Rhinopithecus bieti. The sequence goes on from NW_016807891.1 coordinate 1,677,342, forward strand.
GCTTTCAAGTCGCCTCTTGTTCTCAGCTGGGATCCATCCACCCCTGTCTAAACGAATGTCATCTCCAGTACTGCAACGGCAAATCTGCCCTACACGATTGGTCTGAGGGTGGAAATGTGTTCCACTGGGGGCACCCTAGTGTCTGCAATACAGGACTTCCACCCCGTGTTCCACTGGGGGCACCCCAGTGTCTGCAATACAGGACTTCCACCCCATAAGGGTCTGGATAATCTTCAGCAGGGAGAGTCTGGAGGATTGGCCGGAAGAAAGCTCAGCTTTGCCTCAGAGAAGCTCCTTTGTACTAAATCAAGAAACACAGTCTTCAACCTGTTAATAAGCCTTAATTCAGAGTTTTATAAGCCACAGCTTGGAGCAGTAAAGTACTGCACTGACAAAACTTCCTGAGCTAGGTGTAAGACAGTTTACTTCCAATTAATGCCCTCAGTGTCTCCTATAGTATTTTTGAAAATGCCTTTTCTTCTATATTAATAGGAAATTAAAATAGTGACCTTCTCTGACTAAACAGCTAAAGTTAGGTGATCTCTATTGCTCCAGAGACAAACATTGCGGGGGCTGCTTGGAATCACACCCCAGCCTTGATGCTTTCTGTGGGTCAGGTTAATATCACTAGCAACAGTTCAAACTTAGCTCATTTTTCTTCCAGTGACAAGAAATCCCACATCTTTGAACCTCTCTTTGTATATCCGATTTCCTAGTGCCTCAATCACCTTCCTATCCTTCCTCTGATCCCTCTATAATACTATGAATGTGAAGAGCTAAGAGATGTAAATCCATGTATGGACTGACTCGTCTTGAAGAAGACAAGAGAATAACATCAAAGTTTGTGGATGCTGGAGGCGTGGTCATTTTTCATGATTACCTTTAAAGGACGCCACTAACTCAGCTACTTTACATTTAGCTGCTATGCTTGGAGATGGTGAGTGCAACAGGAAAAAAACTGGCCATTATTCCCCTGGTTGGGTGATTCTGAAGACACCTGGAGGCTTGTCATGCATTAGAGTGCTCATTCATTCAAGCATTCTAGATGTAGTCAAGAATGTATCCATTTAATACTATGTGCACTCAGGGAAAATAAAACTGTTATAAAGCTTTGGTCACTTTGAGAGGTCACCTGAGGTCAGGAGTTCAAGACCAGCCTGGCCAACATGGTGAAACCCTGTCTCTATTAATAATACAAAAAAATTAGCTGGGCATGGTGACAGGTGCCTATAATTCCTGCTACTCAGGAGGCTGAGGCAGGAGAATCACTTGAACCCAAGAGGCAGAGGTTGCAGCGAGCCGTGATTATACCATTGCACTCTGGCCTGGGTGACAAAAGCAAAACTCCATCTCCAAAACAAACAAACAAACAAAAACAAAGCTGTGGTTTCTGCCAAAGATCTCAGAAGCTCATGTCAAGGCCCAGGGAATGTGCAACAGAAGGAGAGGTGGGAATGACACAGAAATAAGCAGAGTAAAATACGATATGACTGTGATACCAGGGGTCCTGTAGAAACTAATAATAACCAAGAGCAGGTTACAGCAGGAACATAACAGGGGGAGGCCCCCACCACGTCAACTTGTATCTTGTGATCAGTGATTTACACTGGCTACTGAAGTACAGGGACACTGACACTGCCACTGCCTTAGCTCTGCTTCTTGTCTGCTCAGAAACAGGTCTGTTTTCTGGCAGATGCAATACAAAAGAGGAAAAGAAAGCAGGAATGCCCAGGGATTAGAACATCAGGTTGAGTTGCATAAGCCCTTTAAACAACACTGAGACTCAAACCTGCTAAACTTCTACTAAACCAGATAAACCAGCCAATGGCTAGAGATCTTAGAAGAGTATCTCAAATTATGATAAAACTGCTCACTCACTTTATCTTTGCGTTTCTTCATCCCTTTCTCATCTTATGTTTAATATCTCATTCTAGAGTTTTAGGTTCAGACACGGATAAAAAGTAAATTTTTAAGAAACTAAAGAAAAGGTCATTTAACTAATGAAAACATTAATTAAAAAATCAAGATAAAAAGGGTAAAACAATACAAATAATAAATATATCCAAAATTCATTTCTTGGAGCAATAAAGTAAAACAAACAAATCATCAGCCAGATGAATCATGAATCAATGGAGAAAGAGCAAATCCCCAAAATAAGAAACTAACCAGGCAAAAGCAAGCACAAATACAGAGGGATTTCCCATTGAGAAGAGATTACTCAACTTTATGAAATACAGTTTAAACCTTGAATGAAAGAGACTGCATTTATAAGAAAATATTTTTGACAAAAACAACATCCTGAAGAGAAAGTAAGTCTAAACAGAAATATTTTCACAGGAAAAATAGAAAATAACATTTAATATAGTGTGTGTATACATATATATGTGTGTGTATATACATATGTTTATATATGTATATGTCAAACGTTTATATATGTATATATATCAAATGTTTATATATATACACATATATAAAAACATCTGACATTAAAGAAGCTCATGAATAAAGCACTCAGAATCATCTCTGACCCATGGCCAGTGCTGCATAAGTGTTTGTTATTATTATTATTGAGATATACGCAAAATCCATAATGAGTTATTGGTCAAAAGGACCAAGCCACAAATGAAAGAAAAACACAACATGACCTATTGAGGATAATTCTGAAAATCCACGAACGGTTCCACATTACAAAAGGAGAGAAATCATACTGTCTTGTCCACGAATGATTTGTTTTAAAAAGTCTTTTGATACAGCTTTAGATTTACACTTTAAAAAAACCCCAAAAACAAAAGAGTCTCTAAATAAGAACCAATGGCTACTTCCTTCACACTATAAAATTTATTTAAGTTAACCCAAAAGCCAGGAGATAGCTTAAAGGGAAAACATTAATCCTACTAAACAAAAAATTAGACAAATGTGTCTACTATGACTGCCTTGATAACTCTTTTCTTCCTGGAGGAACAATGCAAAGCAGTTGGAAAGAGAAGACAGTTTTAAAACATGTAAAGTGGAAATCTACTTGAAAATGACGTGACTACTTACCTGGAAAACCTAAGGGGATCAAATGAAAAACTACAAACAATGAGAGAACTCACAAGTGGCTGGAGGAAAAGTGTATGCACCAAAAATCCTATGAAACTCTGTCTCTTTCTCTTTAATGTGAACATATCACCTGTTTGTAAAATAGGCAAGGAGTATTAAGAATAGAAGTTCAGTTGCCTTACCTATCTGCACCCATCCGGCAAGAACGCCTTCTCTGTTTGCTCTATGGATGATAGTTTTGTTTCAACAAGGGTGAAATTCCCATATGTTTCTTCACTCTGAATTTTTGTAGTTTTGCTTTATTTTCCTATGTTACCATAAATACTGACGAAGAAGCTATCTTCATATGTTGTGCACTACAGAGCTTAGCAATGCCTGAGCAGACAAGAGAACGGAAACCCCACAGACTCTCTGGCCTTCAAGAATACATGGAACAGTCTGCAATAACCCATGGAGGGAAAGAAGTACAAGTGCAGTCCAACTGTGGGTGTTGGTATCTGTGTTGGGGTGAAAAGTAGACTCGCTCAAAAGTCATATCCACTGGAAACCTCAAAATATGACTCTTTTGGAATAAGGTCTTTGCAGAAGTAATTAAGTATGCTTCAATGAGATCATCTTGGATTTAGAGTGGCCCCTAAATACAATGAATCGTGTCCTTATAAGAGACAGAGGAAAGGAAAATGCAGTGACAAAGAGAAGGCCATGTGAAGACAGGGGCAGAGACGGGACCTATGGAGACTGAGGCGAAGGCATGCTGAGGACCGCCGGCTGCCACCAGAAGCTAAGGGAGAGGCATAAATGCAGTCTCCCTCACAACCTCCAGAGGGAGCCACCTATGCCAACACCTTGGTTTTGATTTCTGTGAGATAACAAATGTCAGAATTTGTAAATCTTTGTTGTTTCAAGCATTCAAGTTTGTAGTAATTTGTTACAGCAGCCCTTGGAAACCAATACCGTTTCTCATCTGGAGTGTGGTAGGAGAGGTTCAAAGGCATGGAGCTATAGAAGTGCAAGTCTTCAAGACACAAAATTTAGATGGAGCATGGTCAGATTCATATTATCAAGGTACCATGAAGCTGGTCAGAGTTTGAGGAAAAGGCAGCCCTCCAGGTTGTCTGGGTAATAGAAGTGGGTATCTCCAAGAAACAAAACACTCTAGACAAACAGTGGCATGATAATCTAAGACAACCCGCTCTCTATATGCCTACTCTTGTATTTCTCCCCCTTATTGATGCCAAGGAGTAATTTGAGGAACTGTGTCTCAAGGGTTTTCAAAGCCTGCTATTCCATAAACCTTCAGGAGCTCAGACCCTCAGGCATTAGCAGAACTTTCTAACTGCACTCATCAGTGTAGTGTAGGCTTCTAGTACCTTGCTAGAATGAAGTTGAGTGCCTTGAGTCTGGGTCAGATTCACCACAGGGCAGTCAGTCAGAACCAGACTTGGACTCTGAGGGTGTTACACATGTATGATCCAACTCTTGCCTTACTGAATTCACAGGTCATTTGGGTTTTGATTATGAACAAATTTCCCAAAGCATTTTTACACCCAGTTTCTAAAAGCTTGTCTAAAATTATGCAAATTTAGCAAAATACATTACTGCTGCTGCTGCTGCTTACTACTCATTGATGGCTAAGCACCAGATTAGCTTGATTCCAGGTTCTTCTTCCAGATCATCACATCTGATCAGCACCAAGGCCAGAAACCAAACAAGGAGGCTGGCCATTGCTGCTGCCATTTTACAGATTCGAAAACTGAGCAAGCTAAAGAATTAGGCTAAGCTCATGCAGTGTTGCAGCTTGGGTTCTCCAGGAAGCAGATTCTGAAACGGGGTTCAGGGTTTATTAGGGGGTACCCTCAGGACCAGTTCCCGTGGGGAAGGACAGAAGTGGTGCTGGGCACAGGGAGAAGCTAACCTGCTATGCAAGCCCAACAACTGGCAAACTCACAGACACCCTGGAATGGAAATGGCTGTCAGAATTGCCTGCACTTGACCAACATGGAAGGAGTTTATACCCCTGATGCTATCAGTCATGGATGTGGGCCACCCTCACAAGGGCACAACCTCGGGCTGGCAGGTGTTTTCAAGCATTCCCCAAAGAAGCTGATGGCTGAAAGCCAGCTGCAGACAACACTCCCAATGGCCAGGAAGCCAAGGATTCCTTGAGGGGGACCTGGGACATGTACCTCCATGTTCACTGCACACAGCTGTGAAGCAGGAGAAGCAGAAGCCAACCCAGATTCTGCCCAAGGCCAAAATGCTTGCTCTTCCCACCCTCCCACACTTGCTTCCATGTCCAGACATTCACGAGATGCTGAGAGGGGTCTCAAAAATAACTAGCCCAGAGTCTGGCCATTGGGATCTCTCATCTTCTAGGAGAGGTAAAAATTGATGCACATTATTCTCAAAGAAAGCATGCTGCGATTATTGCTGCAAAAACAGAAAGCACATCCCCTCCCTCTGCTCCCAGCCTGCCCAGCTTGTTTCACCCTGAAAACATAATAATGTTGTGGTCTACCATCAGGTAGTTATTATTTTTAATACCTGATGCTTCTGAGCACTAACTATGCACCTGGCCCACTTAAGTCCTTTTCATTTATCCCTCATTTCCTCATCCCTGCTGCCCTAGGAAGAGGCCATGACAATCATTTCTGTTTTACAGATAACTAGGATCAGCCCAGCTCTGTCTCTCCCTGGACTGTCTCCAAGTGATGATGTGTACATCCTCCTTCCACGGCACCAGCTCACTGGGTTTCTCCTTACTCTTTAAAGAGAATCTCTTAGAACCAGAGCAATGGTCTTCTTAAAGTCAAGCTGCAGATATATGCTTCTCTTCAGTTCATATAACTTAGCAGATTCATCATTCTGTGCTGCAAGAACATAGGAGGAGTCTGTCCTGTGTGACTCGCATGGGGGATGCTGATTTTCTCGTTGTCTTACGGGGTTTCAAAGAGTGATTACTGGTGGCTTAATAGATGCCTAGAATTAGTATCTGTCACAAACTACCCCCTCCCTAAAAAATAAACATTTGGAATGAGCAGAGCCTCGTTATCTTTGTAAGTAATGGACCAAAGATGCAAGGATTGGTGAAATTAAGAGGAAAATCACTGCCAAGATGCCAAGTGAAACATTAGTGAGTGATGCCTCTAGCCAACATTTAATCAATTTATAGTAAAGTGTCATATTCGACATAAACCCGTCGCTTAGAATAAGCAGAATACAGGGTACAGGTGACAGAACCAAGAAGAGAACAGAGACCGTTAATGTCACTTTTCATTTTTAAAGAAATTCTTTTTTGTGCTCCTTTGATCAAATCTCCAAGAGAAATTCATGTTATGACAGGGCTTCCCTGTACCTCCGTTCCCTCAATGCCCTCCACAAAACAGCTCCAAAATGCTGAAAATGAACCTAGGTCTCATTCTACCATTATGGTCAAATTGTTAGTTACCAACACGAAAGTTCTATGTCTTTAATTTTCTTGTATTTTTGTTCTAGAAATTGCCAGTGCATTTTTAAAGTCTGATGTCCTGCATTACATGTTACTGCTGGTGTTTTGTTCACTGGCCCTACCAAAACTCTACCTAGGTGTAGGTGTCAGGCCTGGGAAGGGACCAGGGAGGAGAAAAGAAAGCAGGGATGAGAAATGCATTTAGATTTGCTTTAGGATTTAGCCACATTAGGCACGTCCCTATTTTTAGTTCCTCCTGATCCTTACTCCCATTCCTTCCAATTTTAATGCCTTTGGAACAGGTAAGCAATGGCTTGCTAAACCTAAGAGATGGATTCTATTCAATCAATAGTTTCATGCTACACAAAATGGACAATGATACGGTCTCCTTTCTCTTTTCCTGTGGAAAAAAATTAATACCCTGAAGACAAAACAGTGAGAACAGAGATCCAAATTCCTAATAATTAGTCTCTCCCATAGCCAGAAACCGGGCAGCTGGTAACCTGCTGTTTTTCCTTTGAGCTTTTCAGATTAGATCCTAAATGCAATTTAATTCCAGACTCCAATATACACTTTCTGAATTATACTTAAAAAGACTCAGTTATGTAACAAATCCACATTGCTATTGATTACACACTTGGCATAGATGATTTGTTGTATAAGGTGCAATCTAAAATTTTTCAAATTATATCAAAACTTAAATCTATTAGAGCATCCACAGTGTAAAAGAATCCTATACAATTTCTCTAACATACAAGTAATCCTGTTATAAAATCAGTAAGACCCATAGCTTTGCTTCTTTAATAAATATGGATTCTCACATAACTGGCTTGCTTAAGTAAATCTATATTCAAATTGCTCTCTCTCTCAAGGGAAAATAAAAGATATATGAAATGAAAATTCAAAACGTGCTATGAATACCAAGGAAATAAAAATGTAAGAAAAGTGAGTTTCACATACAAAGTGCAATCATGATTTATAAATAGGAATATATGGAAATTCCTGGGGGTTGGCTCATTATTATGCCAACAGTGATACTAACCTACAAAAGTACAGCAAATGAAGAACAGGCACGATGTATATTTACGATGAAATAAGCACTAAACAAGCACAAGCTTCAGGCTGGACCGAGGCTCCTGACCTCTGGACCCACTGAGCCTGGCTGGAAGGCATGATCCCAGCATCTGATATCCTCTGAGGGCTGCACCACCTCCACCACCCCTGGGGCCCAGGCAGGAAGCAGCCGCCACAATTGAGGTGGGTGGAGAGGAGGGTTTCACGTCTTCTTTACCTAGTCTCAATTTCCCTTTGCCTTGATATGACGGTTAAGCAAAAAAGACTCCTTGCTGCTATCGTGGAACTTACAGCCAAATGCATGTTATCCTATGATATAAGTACAATTTTTATTTTCTAGTTAATCATGAATTACTAGGGGCTTTTGGTTTTTATGCTAAATGTATCATGTAGAAATGATATATTCTTCTTACATGGATAATATACAACTGTTTCTCTTTAAGTTTTCTCATAATTAAATATTGTCTTCCCTCCATCATTAAGGGATTCCAGTATGTCTTCATAATCCCAGACTCCAGAAAAATGTTTCTTTGAAATTCAGTTAGGATAACAAAGAGAAAACAATTATTTAAAAAATTTGCAGAGAACAGTATGAAATAAATCGGAGAGTGACTGAAAAATATCTCTTCCTCTTTCACTAATAATTGCTGTGTTCAAAATGTGTTAGTTCTCTTTCTTGTCCTACCTTTTCTCCCTTCTTTTTCTCTTCTTTATTGATATATAATAGTTGTACATATTTTGGGGGTATATATGATATTTTGATACTTGTTTACAAGGTATAATGATCAAATCAGGGTAGTTAAGGTAGCCCTCACCTCAAACCTTTATCCTTCCTTTGTGTTGGGAACAATTCTTCTCTTCTATTTTGAAATATATAATGAATTGTTGTAAACTATAATTTCCCTGCCGTTTATCAAACACTAGAACTTATACTTCTCTCTACCTGCATTTTTGTACTTGTGAACCAATTTTACCACCTGCTTCCCTTCCCAGCCTTCTCTTTTCTTCTTGTCCTTCTCCTTCCTTCCAGAATGATTCAGGCCTAAAGCCATCAGACAAGGCCCTGTAAGGAAGCACCTGCACCAGCAGTGGATGCGGGAGGCCAAATTCATCCAAAGATGACAAAGCTGGGTGTGAGGTGCATCCAGAATGGCAAAGCCAACCACAAGGGGACAGAGCCTGAGCAGAGGAGGGGACACCTAGGTGCAGGGCAGCCCCACATGTGTGGGTGTCAGAGCTGGGACAGGGGAGGGGACATCCAGGTGAGGGGCAGCCACACATGTGTGGGGTATTAGAGTTGGGACAGGGGAGGGGACCCACACATATGTGGGGTGTCAGAGCCCGGGCAAAGGAGGGAGACACGCTTGCAGGGGACAAGCTGGGTACAAGGATTGGAGCAAGAACCAAGGGAGGAGGCATCTGTACGTGAGGAGGGGATGGCAGTAGAAATAGGAGGCTGGTTACAGACACAAATTGGTCCGATAAAGGAAATCTATCATAAATCATGGAAGCTAGATATTTTTTACTGTTAGTCAAAGGAGCTACAGTTGAAAGGGCAAAAACTGGAGTGAAACCTATGGTTGCTTGGAAATGGAAATGTCCTTGTTAAGTCCTATTAGTATACACACACACATACACATACACACACACACACACACACGCACATCTGTAATGTGGATGTAAATGCATGTGGGCCTCACCTTGGTATAGTGACACCCAAGACCTAATGCCTAGATCATGTCTGTAAATGCTGTTCACTGAAAAAAAAAAAAAAAAAAAAAAAAAAAGGAAATCAGGACTCCTGATTCTTTCATCAGAATCAGGACCCTAAAATCAGAGAGGGCTGATTTTAGGCCTGGAGCAGGAAGGAGTAAGATCAGCCAGAAAGATCTTGTTCCACTAGAAAGCAAGAAAGGGCTCCAAGGATGGTGGGAATGTGTCAAGAGGACACCGAGGCCAGCTTGAAGAGGTGCCCACTGGACAAATCAGAGACAATGTGGGCATCAAAATAAACAGCGATGGTGGCCAGGCGCAGTGGCTCATGCCTGTAATCCTAGCACTTTGGGAGGCCGAGGCTGGCAGATTGCCTGAGCTCAGGAGTTTGAGACCAGCCTGGGCAACATGGTGAAACCCTGTCTCCACTAAAATACAAAAAAGAAATTAGCTGGGCATGGCAGCGTGTGCCTGTAGTCCCAGCTACTCAGGAGGCTGAGACAGGAGAATTGCCTGAACCTGGAAGGCAGAGGTTGCAGCAAGCCATGAGATTACACCACTGCACTCCAGCCTGGGCAACAGAGTGAGACTCCATCTCTAAATAAATAAATAAATAAATAAATAAAATAGTGATGCTAATGGTGTATAATCAATTTAATAAAATAGGAAAATACAAGACTGTATAGATATTAATAAATAAATTGAAACAAGATATATGCCTAGTTTCGAAGTGCCTTTCCACAAAATATGTCTTAATTACAAAGAGGAAAAGAGTAATTTCTACGTGAAAGAGTTGGATGGACAGAGCCATCATACAAGTGAACACCATAGGTAAGGAGACAAAGAGAAGCGATACAGCCTTGATTGTGCTCCGGGAGGACGCACCCACCATCACTCTGTGATTCTTGCCAAAGATGCAGAACCGGAATCTATTCATGAGGAAGCATCGGACAAACTCAAGTTGAAAGACATATTACAAAATAACAGTCCTGCAGTCTTCAAAAGTGTTAGGATCATAGGGCCAAAGAACCACTAAATAATTGTTCCATCCTGTAGAAGACCAAAGAGACTGGAGAACACATTGCCATGTGTCATGCCATGCGTCTGAGCTAGGTCCTTTTGTGACGAAAGACTTTGTTGGGAAAGCTGCAAGAACTTAAATAGGGTCCGTGCATCAGATGGCAGTCACAAAGCAATGTGGACTTCCCAGCGCTGGCAGGTGTCTTGTGGTTATGTAGGAGAATGGTACTGTAGGAAATACACACTAAAGCATTGGGGTGATGGGGCATCAGATTGGCAACTTACCTCTAAATGGCTTAGCAAAAAAAAAAATAATTCTCTATACTCCATTTGCAACTTATTGGTAAGTCTGTCATTGTTTCAAAATAAAAGTTACAAAATATATTAGTGATTATACTTCGAGTTGAAAATGTGTTAAGGAATACCATCCATAACTTTCAGTTATTAATTAAATTTCCTTAATTAGGTGATATATCATAGCCTGAGAATGCCTTCTACTTCAAGGTAAATACTAGTAAAAATGAATTTCCTGTGAACAATGAACTCTCTTATGCAGCAGGGAAGGAGAATATGGATTTATCTTAAGTGAATATTTTGATTAAGAGATAAGTTCTACGTGCTATTAGTGGATTACCAATGTTCAAAGAAATAAAATGAAACAAAAACTTCTTAATATGGATCTGTGCTAAACAAAATGCACTCCTCCTTTGACGGTTTAGAAGGCAGGGTGATACTGACTATCGTTTGTGGGCAACCTCTTTCTTCATATCAGGACAGTATCCTTTATTTTACAAATAGTGTTACATTCAACAATTACACTGCAGCAATGCAACCACCAAATTTGTAACATTCTAATTTATATACACCATGCAAAAAAAGACTCAATAAAGTGTTTTTCTGGAACCTCAAACCAGTGGTATTTTTAAGCTATATTTCCAACAGTGGCCAAGGGTACTGAAAGCTCCTTTCTTCATTACTGTGATGTTTACCTACAAACCTCCCATTTCAAATCTGTTCGCGTGTTCCACCTTTCCCAGCTCTTGGAATTACTGTGAAATTGTTTCTGAGAAAATGGAAAATGGACTTCATATTATTCTGTTCTTTTGGGTGCTGTTCCTTTATAAAATACTATGGAGTGAAGCATTTTTATTCTTTGTGCTATTCTAGAATTACCCCATCTCTAGCTGTTTGATGATAAGATGTATTTTCTTTGTCAGTTTTGAAACTGAGTAAATAAAATTTAAGATTCCATCTTTCCCACTTTCTTTTTTATTTTTTTTACCAATGCAGGAAAATAAAATGCTTTAAAAAAAAAAAAAAACCTCAATAAAGAATACAGTATTCAGTGACCTGCAATACATAAAGTTCTTCATGCAGCACTTCCTTTTCCCTTTTTTGTTTTAACCCTATTTGATGCTTACCGACAGGTATTAAAACCTCTGAAATATTTTTTGTCCTATTACATCTGCACCAGCAGACACTTCACTTATTCCTGAAGGAGCAGAAAGGATAAGTACAAAGTGTTCAAGGGATGTGTTCCAAGGTACCCCAAACGGTGAAAGTGCTGTGAGCCACAGCATGTTTGAGTGTCTGATTGCTCATGTGAGAAGGGATTTCCCACAGTTATTTTCAGCATGTAAAGTAGCTGAGCAAATTGTTTTCTCATTTCTACTGCAAAAATATGCCCACCACCCTGACCCATATGTGAACACCTAATGTTGAGCTTAACAGCTCAAATAAATGAGAAGATGGAAGAGTGGAATTTATAGGAGAAAGGAGAAATGCCCCACAGACATCCTCGGGAGAGGCTCTGAAGTGCAGAAACAGGAAGTGAAGGCTGGGGTAGAGATGATATACACAGGGGCATTTCTTGCACTTCATCCCAGGCAAGGCTGCATTGTTCTTTTGAGTAGAAGGGTAGTTTCCAGGGGCTAGGGGCTGGGGGAAATGGGGAAAAGTTGGTTAAAGGCTGCAGGCTTTCTGTGATAAGATGAGTAAGTGCTGGGGATGTAACATACAGCGTGGGTGGTGATAGACATGTTCATTAATCTGAATGTGACAACCATTACACAATGCATACATCGAGCAAGTCATAATGTTGCACACCTTGAATACATACCACCTTTATTTATCATTTAAATATTTTAAAATTGGCCGGGCGCGGTGGTTCACGCCTGTAATCCCAGCACTTTGGGAGGCCGAGGTGGGCGGATCATGAGGTAAGGAGATTGAGACTATCCTGGCTAACACGGTGAAACCCCGTCTCTACTAAAAAAAATCAAAAAATTAGCTGGGTGTGGTGGCAGGCACCTGTAGTCCCAGCTGCTGGGGAGGCTGAGGCAGGAGAATGGCGTTAACCCGGGAGGCGGAGCTTTCAGTGAGCCAAGATTGCGCCACTGCACTCCAGCCTGGGAGACACAGCGAGGCACCGTCTCAAGGAAAAAATAAAAATTAAAATAAACATAAAACACCCACCTTCATTCTCTCGTTGGATTGGTTACTGGCTGGCCTCTGTCTGTGTCTCAGGTGGTGCAGGTTCCTAGCATGTGTCAAAGGCAATGCAGAGAGGAACCATATGGCCTTCCTCCTCTTCCTGGGAGTGGGCGCTTCTTAGTCATATCCAAATGAGCCAGGGTGAAACGCTAGCCCACTGTGTAAAATTAGAGGCCACTGCCTCTATAGTCAGTGTGGACAAAGGATGCTTAATGAATGCAGTTTTCCTGGCTACTCTTAATGAATGTGATGTTATAAGCAGCAGGAGATGAGCACTGAAAAAAGGGATCCCCAGAAAGCTTTCCAAATGAGAGAGACTACTATAGACCCAAGAGTAAGCCTTCACTTCCACCTCAAGTTTCCAAATGAAATAGCACATCAACTGAATGAAAAACTGCTTTCTCAGACCCAGCAGGGCTTAGGTGACCTATGCCTAAAGTTCCTTTAGAATGGCACAGTGCTGTCACAACTGCGATTTTCTCAGCCCCACTGCATTTTATGCCATGGCTGCATTTGTTGCAGTTGATGCCCACAGAGCAAATTAAACATGCTTTTAATAGGTAAAACAGAGAACATTAGGAATAGCTCCAAATCACCCTCATGTTTGTAGGTGTACATCATCAGAAATCAGACAGCTTTTAAAATGCTTTTAACTAAATGGAATGGCTTCTTTGAAATGCTATTAATTAGTAAGGCAAAATTTATTGTTGTAGCATGTTAAAGAATTACTTTAACTTACTTTACATGTAATTTTAAGAATTACATGTAAAAGTATTTTTTAATGCTCATAGACCCGATAGAAAATTTTAAAATGAAGAGAATTTTTAAAGAGGGTTTTGAATGTCAAAGTAGAGTGAAGGCGGGAACAAACTATGAAATTAATCGTATAAGTTACTTCACTATAAAAATGAGTGCTGAATTATAACATATAAGAACACCTTTTGATCATCAAAATCATACCACCATTCAGCAATCGCAAAATAGAACTGTCACATCCAAGTTTCCTGCTACCATTACTTTTGCAGTTGCTAATTGCTAAGTGACTGTGGATCCCACCAGTGGCAGCAGAGTGGGGCTGGCTCCTCAGTGTTGTAGGGGGTCAGCCTCAAGGGGCAGAAAGAGAACAGCTGCAGGTACCACGCTACACACACCCTGAATGGGCCAGCAGCACCTGCCTCAACCCCTGGTGGGATGTGGAAAGTCATTCTCCAAGGATGTGGAGGTGCACTCACCTGCCAGACCAGGTGCTCCTTGCCTCCCGGCGTTGCAGACAGGCAGACGCTAAGCACGATGGTGTGGGAGGAGGAGGTGAGGACACTCGCAATGATGGCGTCTCGCATGTTGAAGGGCAGCATGGTGTACACCACGAAGATGATGAAGAGGAAGAATGATACCTATGGGCAGAGAAGAAGAACAATGAGAGTCACCAAATATTCTAGTTTCTAAGAGCCTTCTGTTTCCATCCCATTAAAGGCTGCATAGAACAGCATGAGACATGTTCATTTAAGAAATAATCTATGGACAAAATAGGGCAGTCGATGCAAATAAGTTCACTGGATTACAATAACAGACTAATCGTTGTGATGGAGAAAAGTTTGTTTTCAAAATTTTGGGACTTCACTTTGGTATCCAAACCACTCCATGAGTATGGAGGCAAAGCTGGTTCTAAACTATCAGGGTTCTGTATCTTTACTTTAGAACATGCACTGAGGATTCTTGAAGTGATCTGCCAAACTGCAAAGGCAGACCCATGGAGGAGGGACAGGCATCATCGGGGATGGGCGGGGACAGGGTGGAGACCCATGGAGGAGGGAGAGGTGTCATCGAGGGGAGTTAGTAAAAGCAGATGCTGAGAGCACAGGTATGTAACAAACAAAACAGTCTGCGGATGGCTCAGTTGCCATGGAACTCAGTGTGGCAATTCCTGAAGAAGTTAAACACACACAGTGGTTCCACTCCTGTGTATATTTCCAAAAGAATTGAAAACAGGTACTGAAACAGATACATGTACACCCATTTCATAACAGCATTTTCCTAGCAACCTCAAGGTGGAAACGCAAATGTTCATCACACGATGAATAAACAACATGTGGTAGATCCACACAATGGAAAATTATTCGGCCTTAACATGGGGTAAGGTGACAATTCATGCCACCATACAGAGGAACCTCGAAAACATGCTAAGTGAACAAAATCTGGTCAAAAGACCTCATAGTGTATGAATCCATTTACATCAAATATCCAGAATAAGTAAACCCATAGGGATGGAAAGCAGATTGGGGGTTGCCAGGAGCTGGGGGAAGGGGACTGGGTGGGGAATGGAGAGTAGCTGCTGACTACACGCACAGTTTTCTTCAGGGATGATGAAAAATTCTCTAAAACTAGATTAGGTATTGGTTGCACAACATTGGGAATGTCACCTTAAATTGGGTAATTTATGTTGTGTGAATTTCAGCTCAATCAAAACAATCAACATGAAACCTCTCAAAGAAATGTTTGGTATGAAAAAGAAAATGGTTTCGTGGGTAACAAAAAAAAAGATCATTTTTATCATAAAAGGAGCAGAGACAGAAGAACATCAAAAAGGATGAAAGGTGAAAAATCCAGCTGGAAGGGACCGAGGTCAGGGAAATAGGGAACGGGACATGTGGCCAGCTTCCCATACATCTCTTGACTCCATGCAGAAGGGAAGCTAAGGAAAGTGTGCCCCATTTTCACAGTGTGACCTGTGTCACCTGAAGGGGACGCTCAGGCGCTGCACAGCTGGAAGGATGTGGTGCAATCACGCCAGCGCTTCTGGTACCAAGTCTGGATGTGAGCTCCTGAGAAGAATGTGGGCAATGAGCCGGGCTCCCGACGGAGTTAAAGGGGGAAGCCTGGGAGAACACCGGGCTTCTTCTCTCCTGGGAATCTGCGCCACGTATTACAACCTGAAAAGAACCATCTGTCACCACTTCACTATTCCAGGGTGGTGTCTGATCAGCTGTATTTGTGTAATTGTCATACACAAAAGAGCACAGGAAAGATTAAGGAGACATAGCCTAAAAATAAACGTGGGTCCTCAAAAGGCCCTCTTCGATTTGGCACTCCACGCTTTTTGGAACAGACTTGCTGAATGAATGCTTGTAAAGGCACTCCAACCTGAAGAAGCATTCATTCTGCAAGCCTGTGTGAAGCTCCTGTGAATGCAGCCAGGTTCTGAAGGTGGAGGGCGCAGGACAGAACCCCGGCTCTCAGGGGCCTCAGGGCCCAGCAGACGAGACAGTCATGCATGCAGCTGTCATCTCATAGTCTGTGTCCTGAAAGAAGAGCACCTGCTCTCACTGTGAGGAGATGACCAGGTGGACGCTGAAGCACCTTCTCTAATTCTTGTGAGTCCAGCCGTCTCGGGACGACAGCCAGGAGAAACCCACTGTGAGTGGGAAAAATGACCCGGAATCCTCATCAGGAAGCCCAGATTGGGCATGAACCATCTGCTTCATGCCCCCGTCTCCTCCCATTCAATCTATATTTAAAAGGGCCCTCAGGCCAAAAATTGTGGGGGAACACATTGCCATAGCAATATTTTTTTTCTGGTAAATATTTTTTCTTTCACCTCTTTAAAAATAAAGGCTCTGAAGGTTTTTTCAGTAAAGTATTATTATTTAGCATCATATGCATTCTACTTGTTCCATTCCATATTTGGGACGTGAAACCAAGGCAAAAACTACTGTCTTAGACCATTTGTGTATAAAAATGCAAAGTTTGGCTAGGAAGACACATCAGGCATGCCTTTGGAGGGACTTGTAGTAAGGGATGCTTTATCTACACAGGCAGGCTGGGGCACCTCCCTCACTTCATCTTCCCAAGGAAGGAATATGCATGAATTCTAGCCCCAAAATTATCTTCCAAAACTACTGATAGCTAGCACCAGCACTCACTGGAAGTTTGCTGTGCAGATCCCTTCCCAGATCGCCAGCAAGTCTGACTGAGAATCACTGAGCTATCAGAAAAGTTTCTTTAGGAATGGGAAAATCAATTGTTGTGTATTTATAGCTTATTGAGCAAATGAAATTTACTTTGGAATCTCTGTATTGCCCTCCCAGTTTACAGAAAGTATGTTCGATTAAGATACTGTTTTTTCTACACATAACATTTATGTAAAATCTTATATCCCATAACAGGTATTAAACGAATAATTTCAGGTACCAGAGTTGACAATTACAAAAGAGAACCTCTCTTTCGTGATGACATATTTGCTTCTATGCAAAAACCTTTAGCATTTCTTTAAAATTATCACTTTTGAGTAGCTTACTTTCGGATAACTTTAAAATTCTAATACCATCTCCATTAAAATATACTTCTGCAAATATTTTGAGCCTTGAAATGGAAGTCTGTGGAAGGCTTATCCACAATAACCAAATGGAACACAGATCTTCAGTTCTCTGAACACAGGAGCCCCTGTTAAGTATTCTTCATGAGATGGCAAAATTAATTTTCAAGGGTCAATTGTGCAAATTGCATTAAATCAAATCAGAGGTTTTAGTGGTAGCATTTCAGGAGTTTGGCTAGTGGCACCTGGGGAGTGTGCGGCAGGTGGGACAGTGAGGAAGAAAGTCAACTGCAGCTTTGAGTCTCACAGGGAGAATGTTCTTCACTCCTTATTAATCCCAAAGAGTTCTCATTTTTTTAAGCCTGCTTTCCAATGCAACTTCAAACAGGGCCATATGTAAAACTAAAATGGATTTGGCACATGTAAAGAATGTGTGGGTAAAAAGCTCCAGAGAGTTGAATGCTATCTCTTGGGTTTCCATGTTACCATGGGGACATTTCCCATGGCTGAGATTCCCCTTAGATGTACCTCTGTCCAGAGGGTAGAGGGCAGAGCCAGAGGTCTCATTCCTGTGATCTTGCACAGAAACCCCAAGTTTGCACAAGAGCTGAGGCGTCCGCACTCATTCCAATAAAACAGTTTCAAGTGTGTCTCTCAACTCCAGCTCCACACCTGCCTTTTGCAAGACATGCCTATCTTCCTACTATCTTCCACTTGCATCTCAAGCTTTGCAAGTTTCAAATCAACCAAGAGCTTCTTTATGTTCTTAAACCTGTTTGTCTTGCAGGATAACTCAAGTCTGCCCATGATGGCTCTGTCTCCAATAACCCAGGTGCAAATCCTTAAAAGTCACCTTTGAAAATTCTCTCCTCACACCCACACTCAAAAACAGGGTCTTCTCATTTTAGGATTCCAGACCAGTGGGTTGTCCTGTCTGTCTGCTTCTCTCCATCCTGAACTCACTGAGCTGGTTCCTGGCATTTCTGTTTGTTAGGAAATACGATTTTATACTCTTTCCCTCTATGCCCTGCTGTCAAAACAAGGGAAGCAGAGTGTATACCCTTCCTCCTTCATGTCCATTCCATGCCTTTCTCCAAGCCTTGGGTAACCATCAGGACTCTTTACAAAAAACCATCGCTTTCTTCTTTCTGGTCATGTAATGTAATTGCATTTCACTGTTGTCATTTCAGTTAGGTGAGAGGCGAGTGGAAACTTTAAAAGCTCATGCACTGTTAGCCATGTCCTCTTCTCTCCCTGGCAACCATGGAAACATGGAGTTGAGGCTTCTCCCAGTCTAGGCCCCCACGTGAGCAGCAGAGTCTCTCAGCCGACCTACATAAACCTGTGTTCACGTGAGTGGTTGACAAACCTTTGTGATGTTAAGCCCTGAATTCCTAAGCACAGTTCAGCTGGTCCTGACTGATCCCAAGCTTACAGAAACACACATGCACGCTCATGGGATGTCTCACTGATGTCATATTTATAATAATTGGGTGCTTTTATATATAATACCCTGCAATTTGCATTTTGTTCAACTAACTATATATCACGGGCCTCTTTCCAGGTCTATAATCACAAATATATTATTTACTTTTTACTAGCTGCAAAATGTTCCATGGCAATGGGTACATCATCTTTGACTCTAGTATTTCCCCACTGATGCTCTCCCTGCTGGCAGGATGTGTGCCCTTGTCTAACTGCTACAGCAATGCTCCTTCAGTTCCTCCTTGCTCCAACACCATTCTCTCTCTAATCCAGAGAGCATTCTACCACCAGATTCACGATTCTGAATGCACAGGTCTCATGTGTTTCTTCCTTGGATGAAAATCTCCTGTAGCTTGCCTCATACCACCTGCACGAAATGGAAAATCCTCCCCTGCCTCCACCCACACCCTCTAGTCCTTTTCATTCTCTTTACTTATTCAGAGCATTTACAGTCCCCATTTATCTGTTAATTTTCTCCCCTAACATGGGTAAGCATAGTGACAAAACCAGGAAGTTGATTCACTCATAGCCAAGACCCCAATGCCCAGGACAGTACCTCACATATGGCAGATGCTTCACGAATATTTGCTGTCTGCAGGAAAGACTATTATGCATCCTAATATGAACCAAGCCATAACCACCTCATTAGCATCTACTCACCAAATGCTTCTCTAAAAACATTCCAACATCCTCCTTGTTCCAACTGGACTCGCCATTAGCTATAGACATGTTAATTTTCAAATTACCATTTCTCTATTTAGTAGATCAATTACATTGAATCACTCAACTGGACAGACACTGGTCAGATGCCTGTGGCAGGCAACAGCAGATACTGGGTTGAATCAGGAGCAGCCTCAGCTTGGGCAGTCCCTGTTCTCAGCCTAGAGAAGCTGGCCCCTTGCAAATCCCCCACTCAACTCTCTTGACTCAGCACTTCTGTTCCTGCCTATCCCAAAACACAAGATCTTCCAAAGAAGGCCAATTTTGAAGAGTTTGATACAATGAAAACTCACTAAGCAAGGACAACATGAACACTGTCACCACTTTTTCATGAAGAAAGCTCTTTTGTGGAACCAAGTTCAAGCTCATCTTCTTTCTGGAGGGTGGGCATAACCCCCCCCCCGCCCACTCGGTGAGTGTGCAGGAAGAGCTCCTTGTGCTAATGAGATTCTGAGCTGGATTTTTTAAGAGGCAGTATCATAGTTGTGCAGTCAAACAATGGTGGAGTGGAAGGGACCATTTAATCCATCTCTTCCAAGGCAGGCTGCAGAAAGCATAGGACTTGGAAGATGAGCTGTTTCGATGATTTCATGGCTTCTTCAGAGCATGCGTCAAGTGCATTAGCTTCTTGAGGCTGCTGTAACAAATTACCACAAAGTGGGTGGCTTTAAACAACAAAAAAAGTTTCTGTCACAGTTGGGAGGCTAAAAATTTGAAATCAAGGTATCAGCAGGGTTGGTTCCCCCCGGAGGCTCTAAGGAAGAATCTATTGCAGATTCTGGTGGCTCCCAGCAATCCTGAGCAACCTCTGATCACTCTGCTGCCATCTTACCTGGCCTTGCTCCCATGTGTCTGTGCCTCTGCACAGCGTTCTCTTCTCCCTGTATCTCTGTCCAAATTTCCCTCTTCCCATAAAGACCCCAGTCATTGAATTTGAGACTGACCCTAAATCCATCATGACTTCATCTTAACCTGATGACATCTGCAAAGACCCTATTTTCAAATAAGGTCACATTCACAAGTACTGCAGGCTAGGACTTCAATATATCTTTCTTGGAGAACATAATCCGACCCGTAACATCAGGTTTATGCTGTAATCAAACCATGGTTTAGATCTCAAGGATTTTCTGCCCACTTCACATCCCATGTTCCATTCCTGAGTCAGACATGAAAGGCAAGTGTCTATAATATCAAGGCTACTTACAATTTATAAATCCAAACTAATTTGATAGAAATATTCTACTTTTACTTTTTGGACATAAAATTACTATGAAAATGGAGAAGAGTTGAGGTACAGCTTAAGCAAAGGTAGACCAGGCTCATGGATAGGTCCTAACTTGATTCTACACACATCAGGTCTATCAGGGTTCCACTCTATCTCTGGCCTCTGCTTCAAGGCCCATGGACTTTCACAGTGTGGCTCAGTCTTTCTTTCAGAGTGCAATGACAGGCCAAAATATTCCCAAACATGCCAATCAGAGATTAAAAGATGAAGCTTCTGGTTTTCTCTTTCAAATGGCTCTCAACTCTAATATACAAATAGAGTGTTGCCATTTGTTACATTCTCCCCTGGAATGTATAAACAAGCAGAATCATCAGCAAGCTCATCAAGATTAGGTACAGAAAGAAAGCACAGTGGTTCTGTGGAGAACACACCATCAGAGAACTCTTTCCTATTTTTGTTAGGCTAGTAAATTAAAGGAAATAACATCTCAGTGAACATAATGTATTTTATAACCAAAGGCAGAGCAATTAAAATCATTTTTCTCTCCAAAAAATCTAAGAAATTAGAAATACCATAGTATTTACAGTAGTAACTTAGTTTTTAAAGACACAGATTTTACCAAAAACCAGAAGAATTATACTTTCCAACAATAGTACTGGGGTATCGTTCTTAAACATTGTATCTAATTGTTGTTGCAGAATACAACCAGAAATGCCAAAATTTAGTAAATATTGTCTGAGGAAATTTAGAATTTTTAAATACATTAATCTAATTGAGCATTCTTAATGGTAAGTTCCATCAGGCCTCTCAGCCCAAGCCAAGCCATCACATCCCCTGTGACTTGACTTGCATGTATATGCCCAGATGGCCTGAAGTAACTGAAGAATCACAAAATAAGCGAAAATGCCCTGCCCCACATTAACTGATGACATTCCACCACAAAAGAAGTGAAAATGGCCAGTCCTTGCCCTAAGTGATGACACTACCTTGTGAAAGTCCTTTTCCAGGCTCATCCTGGCTCAAAAACTCCCCAACTGAGTACCTTGTGACCCCTACTCCTGCCCGCCAGAGAAAACCCCCCTTTGACTGTAATTTTCCTTTACCTACCCAAATCCGATAAAACAGCCCCACCCTTATCTCCCTTCACTGACTCTCTTTTCGGACTCAGCCCACCTGCACCCAGGTGATTAAAAAGCTTTATTGCTCACACCAAAGCCTGTTTGGTGGTCTCTTCACATGGATGCACATGACAAACTCTAAGTTCAAAGTAATGTTTTCTCATTGGACGTCATCTATATCTCAAAGAATTGATGACTTTGATACCATTTACTAATTAGGAACATGGTTTAAATTTTCTGGAAACATAAGTAGAAAGCTGTATAGTAGAAATGTACTTTAACATTTTCGATAACCAAATCTGCAAAATAATAAATACATTTTCACCTAGATGATTATTTTCTTATCTTGTTCCTTGATAATACTTCACACAAGGATTACTCTGAGTCACAAACATGTTTTTTATACAAACATCACAAACTGTGTAAAGGCATCTTCTGTTTAATGAGGGGAACCTCATTCATCCCAATGTCTAATGCTAAACTGTCCACTGGCTCAGCTCTAAGGTCTAACTCCTAATTCCCACATTCATATACTATAGTGGATTACACAGACTTTATGACCAAATTGTTGTTAATATTATTTACAGGAAGACATGATATAGAGACTCTAGATTATCAAAACAGGCATGGAGTATGTGGATGCAGTTTTCACAAGGGATATTTTATGCCCCAACTCCAATGAATCTCTGTCCTTCGTGTACTCTCTCCCATCTCATTTAATGAAACCCCTAGTCCCCAAACCTAGGAAGTGTTCTTAATAGTTTTCTCTTCCTCATTCTTTCCATCCCTACAAAAACATCCAGAGCCCATCTACTCCCTCCTGCCTGTGGTTACAACATCATCCAAATCACATGATCATCCCTGGATTCCTGCAACAGCATCCAAATGGCCTTTCTTACACCAGTGTCCCCTAGAATGAATTTTACGCACAGAAGTCAAAGCAATATTTTAAAAAGTTAAATCTGGTAACAGTAATCCTCCTCTGTTTATAGCCTTCTGATGGTTTTCTTTTCTTTTCTTTTCTTTTTTGATGGAGTCATGCTCTGTCACCCAGGATGGAGTGCAGTGACGTGATCTTGGTTCACTGCAACCTCCATCTTCCAGGTTCAAACAATTCTCCTGCCTTAGCTTCCTGAATAGCTGGGATTACAGGTGTGCACCACCATGCCCAGCTACTGTTTGTATGTTGAGTAGAGACGGAGTTTCACCAGACTGGTCTTGAACTCCTGGCCTCAAGTAATCCACCCACCTCAGCCTCCCAAAGTGCTGGGATTACAGGTGTGAGCCACAGCGCCTGGCCCCTCCAATGATTTTCTGTAACACTTAGAATAAATTTAAAGTCCTTATAATGCCAATAAGGCATTATCTCTCATGATCTAGTCCTGGTGCTATCTCCAGTCTCGCATCCTATCAACTCCCATCACCGCCATGTTCATACTCCCTCCACACAGGCCCTCCTGATGGGCCCTGAGGAACCACAAGGCCTTTGCAATGGTTTTTTTCTGCCCCAAAGTCCTTCCCCAAATCTTTCCTTGGCTGGCTGTTTCCTGTCATTCAAGCCTTACCACTCAATTGTCACCTCCCCAGAGAGAATCCCCTGATCTCCCTATCTAAAAAAACCTTTCGTTTTCTTTCTTGCTAATCACACTACAGTTTTTTTTTTTTTTTTTGAGACAGAGTCTTACTCTGTCGCCCAGGCTGGAGTGCAGTTCTGTGATCTCAGCTCACTGCAGCCTCCGCCTCCCGGGTTAAAACAATTCTCCTGCCTCAGCCTCCTGAGTAGCTGGGACTACAGGTGCGCACCACCACACCCAGCTAATTTTTTGTATTTTTAGTAGAGATGGGGTTTCACCATGTTGGCCAGGATGGTCTCGATCTCCTGACCTCGTGATCTGCCTGTCTCAGCCTCCCAAAGTGCAGGGATTACAGGCGGCATTTACAGGCGTGAGCCACCGACGCCTGCGCCCCTGACGGATTCTTTATATCATTATGCAATTAGAATGTTTATTTTCTACATTTTTTAATTTTTTAATTATTTTTTTGAAATTTTCGGTATTTCTTCTGTCTTTCCTCCCATACAATGCAGGGCTCTATGGGCGACGAAGCGACACTGGGTTGGGATGTGGGTCCGCTGCCCCCATCTGCCACCTAAAAAACCTCAACGCAGATTTGCTGAAAGAAGGAAGGAAACACCTCAAGTGTAGTAATACTTGAAAGTTATGAGCAGGGAAGCCCCAAGGAGGCTGACTAAGCAGAGGCAGGTTCTCAGCGACGTGGAAGTCCAGGGCATGTGTCGGGTGCTGCACACATGTGTTAATTCCCTAGTGCCTCAGGCAGCACCTCAATGACAGTCTTTATCCCTGCTCATCTTAACCTCTCTTCAGTAACAGTATCATAACTCTTCATATCATATTCTTCACTAAAAGATCCACACACACTAAAAGTAAGTAAAACCACCTTAGAACAAGTAATGAAAATTAAATAAACTCCTTTGCATCCACCATATGTTCTGTACATGTGTTAACCTGGGTGTCATGACTTTTAGCTGGACAGATGCACCGTCTGCCCTTTTCTCCCAGTTCATTGAGAGTGGGAGGTACCAGCATCCTCAACACTTCCCATGATTTCCTGGAACAACAATGACCCTGCATCCCATTTGATTTTGTGGAGCTCAAGATCTTTGTTAACACCAAGTATGGTGCTTGGGCCCTAGCCTAGTCATGCCTGGGAGCTTGTTAGGAATACACTCTCTTGGACCCCACCCTAAATTGACTGAATCAGACTCTATGGTAACCCTGCTTCCCAGGTGCTGTGCCTGTGACCCACACCGCTCCAAAGGGTTGTCAGTGAGTCCCATGATCAGAGTTACTCTTGCTGTAGTGACAGCCACTGCAGGGGAGTTTCCAGTATTCCAACCAGATACATAGGACAAGGATCATGCATTCCGCTCTGCCATGCAGTTCTACTCAAGGTCTGGTGCTAAATAAATGTTGACTAAATCAATGAATCAGTGAACTAGGAAGAATGATTATGCATCTTTTAACTTGGTTATTCGTTTCTATTTCTTGACACCTCCAAACCAAGCTGATGTTAAAATAAAAACCATTGAAAGAATATATATTCCTTTAAATTTCATTTCTACTTAATAAGAAAAAGGACCACACCAATAATTACAGAGGACATGAGACTCTGGCCTTTTTCAGACCTTCTCTGTGGCATCATTACCCCATTCTGCTGCTTCTGTTTTACTGATGGAGAGCCCGTTTCAGAAAAGGTAACCGAACTGTCCGTTTGCGTCACCAAATAATAACTCTTATTCAATACCTGACCATTTTAAGTAGAATGCCATCTTTCTTACTGTGAAAAGCATAATTGGAAATTCTTGGAAATTCACTTTATACTATTCAATACAATCTTTTATGATCAGGAACATGTTGATGACTAGATTGTAAAAAAGATTCTATCTCTCCCATACAGTTAGCTTAGGCTTAGAATATCAACTCTATAGAATGTGAAAATATTTCTTTAAATGTTATATTATTAAGCAAAAGAATACATATTATGTTCTTTTGGTGGAAAGCCAGGGCTTCAAAAGAGTAATGATCAAATCATGAATCACTGGGTAGCTTTCATTCTTCTTCTGAAAATGTTATTCAGAGTTAGAGAGATTGATGATGGAATCAGAGGTAAAACAATAACTTTCACTGTGCTTTTTAAAATTTAAAATAGGTAGGAGGTATGTCATACATTTTAAAAGCTTGAGAAAAGAATAGTAGGATATAACACTAAAAAAAATCGGTGTCCTGAGGGAATGCAGACAGCTGACTGTCTTCTCCAGCTCTCTATCTGTTCTGAACCCTCAGTCTCTACGCTGGGCAGAAGGACGGTGGCTGTGGATTCCGGCCCCATTCCTCCTCCTCTTCTCCTAATCCTGATTCCTTCTTTTGCTGTGAATATCCATGTACTATATATGTCATCTTCCCTCTCCATTCACCATGCATGCATTTATTTATTCACCAGTACAGATTTTAACTCTACAATATACAGGCATTTTCTTAGCTATTACTGGTAACACAAGGACCCTGCTCTCAAGATCTCTGAAGTTTCCCAGAGTGAAGCCTTATTTCCAAGCTTGTCCATTTATTTTCTGTACCTTCTTTTTTTCCCTCACACAGACATTACAACTTCAGGATCTCTCTGAAAGCCTAATTTGTTTAGTTAAAGTCTGCAAACTTTCTGCCAATAATTAACAAACAACTGTCTTATGACTGAATGTGGGCTCTCATCTCCATCTTCATAGTTAAAGCAAACTCCATTCCTTGGGCCTGGAATAACAGTGCACTGTTCCCACGCAGTACTCCTGTGTCCCCCAGTACCTATTCAGATTGTGAAAGACTTCTTTTGGAGGGGGTTCTCTTGGCCAACACGAGGATGAAAACACAACGGTCTCCTCCTTGCACTGTCCTCAGTTTCCTAACGTAGAAGATGTGGTGGAATGCCTGATCGGCCCACAGTTCTTTCTCCTTCCTCACCCGGCCATGGAACCCGGCGGGTGGAGTGTGCTCCTCACCCACCTGAGTGTGGACCTGGCTGTGTGACTCACACTGAGTCACACAATATGGGAGGCAGTGATACCTTGCCAGTTCAGAACTGAGGCTTTCAGAGGCCTCAATCCATATTTCTGCCAGCCCTCATGGAGCACTGACTTCCCACAATGAGGCAGTTGTGGTCCAGAAAGTTGCATTTCTTCAACTGAGTCCTGGGTTAGAGACACATGGAGCAGATCTGGACCCAAACCAAATTCCGGAGTTCATCCTCCCTGCTGAGCTTGTGGAGAAGGTGAAAAGAGATCAGACAAACTCAGCCAACCGGAAGACTAGTGAGTGTGAAATATGAAATAAATTATATTGCTATAGCCACTGAGATTTGCGGCTTGTTATTCAGCATTATTTATCAGAGCAGAGACCTAACTAATACAACAACTTTTGTCAGAAGTAAGGTGCCACTGTAACATAAACCTGAAAACTGGTAATTATGCCAGTGACTGGCTAAAAAGGATTCAGGCAAAATGTCAATCCATTGGAAAAATAATTGGTAAACACAGCTTCTAAGATAGCCATTTACCAATAACGCTCAGGCATACCAAGCTCCTTGAATTGTATGATCAAGTTTTTAGAAACATCAGAAGAAGAACTGAAAAAAGTGAAATATTACACAAATATCTCTCAGTACATAGAAAAAAATGTGTCAACCTGAAAATATTTTATAAGTGGGCTTTACTGGCAAGTTTTTTTTTTTTTTTTAATTTTACAACTGGGAAAAACAAGGTACTGAGGGGTTAAGTAGTCACCCAAAGTCATAAGACAACATAGAAAGAGGCCATGATCTGCTGAAGTGAAACATTATTCCTACATAATCCCCGAAGGTTAATGGAATACTATGAGGTAAGCTCCCTCAGCACACGGGGTATTCACGTTGTTCAAAATACAAACAACCTTGAGAATCTATCCGCCCTAACAAAAACACCTCGTTCCAACACCAGGAGGTCCTTTTCCTTAAAAATTACCTTTCTCATCAAATGCAAAGAAAGAAAGTTTATTTGGAAGCAACCAGGTAAGGTAATGTTTATCAGAAAGGGACTCCTTCTTATTTTTTCTAGTTAGATAATTAGGAGAAAATAATGTACCTTTTGATGATTTTTTTAATCATTTATTTCAGAAGGTAGTAAATAACTTTCTACCCTAGGTTTTTACAAAAGTGGCTCTGTTACCATTTTCATCCCTCCCTGGCTCCCCTTCGATGTGCACCAGCAGAACACAAGCCCTCCCGCATGTGAAGAAATCCCCACGCCTCTAACTTGGCATGTAGACATCAGTCAAGAACATGGCAGGCGGATCACGAGGTCAGGAGATTGAGACCATCCTGGCTAACATGGTGAAACCCCGTCTCTACTAAAAAAAAAAAAAAAAATACAAAAATTAGCCAGGCATGGTGGCAGGCGCCTGTAGTCCCAGCTACTCGGGAGGCTGAGGCAGGAGAATGGCGTGAACCCGGGAGGCGGAGCTTGCAGTGAGCCCAGATTGCACCACTGCACTCCAGCCTTGGCGACAGAGCGAGACTCCGTCAAAAAAAAAAAAAGAACAACGCATCACATATTTACCCCTTTCTATCGCAATTATTCCAACTTCACTTTCATTAGTATTCAGATTCAACTTATACAATACCCTGCCAATAAATCAAGGATTTATTCTGAGCCCACATGTTCAAAGAAAAAGTTACAGCACTTAGGTAGCTAGTATTATAAAACAATACACTTGGACTTAGGATTTACTTAAATAGCAATACACTGATGAGTCCATCAAAACAATTAATCAATCAAATATCACAGTGCCCTGGCTTTTCTTAAACCACTTTTTTTTCTTGGGGAATGGTAACCATGGCCTTCATTTTACTTATTTTCTTTTCCTGTTCAAATGCCAGCTGTTTCATCCTACTGTCAAGGACTGGGGATAAGGGAATCTTTGCTGCTTGTTTGTCCAGTATATAATAACATAAGTGTTGTATGTATGAGGGTTTTTAACTTTTAAATCACTGGCCTATATATAAAACATATAAAATAGTCTGCATATTTTATATGTAAAACTAGTTACACATTTTGAAGGTATATGATCTTTTTTTAACTTCATTTTTGGCATTCTTCCAACTGTTTACACACTTTGTTGAGTGTTTGGCACCATGCTGGGCTGCATCTATGGCTAACAGACTATGCCATTGGCAAATACTACCTTATTTCTCTTTATGTAAAGGAAAATAGTGATGTGTGAAACAATTTGGAAAGTAAGTGATCACGCCCTCAATAACAGGTGGGCTTTGTAGAATAAATGGTGTCCTGGTAAATTGCTTTGAATTATACCATCTCAGAAGTGGGGAGGGGGGGAAAGATAAGGTCTTCATAAAAAAAAAATAAAATGTTATATAAAAGGGCTTTTATTTATATTCACTGTTTTGGTCCTTATGAATATTCATGTCCATATTCTTTTGAAACATTAAATTTATTTAATCTGAAAGGCCAGCACTTCAGATGAGAAAAGCTCATGCAGGGAAAATGAGTGAATTATTCATCTAAAAACAAATATTGTTTTGGGACTCCGTTTTATACTTGTGTATTCAACAACGACATAAATCAGCATCTAGTGGAGCAGTGTATTGCAGAATGGGTTCTTACTGCAAAAAGACCCTCCACGTTCTAAATGTCTTTGTTTGCTTTTCTCCTCACTGAAAGAGGACAATCTCAATAGAAAGGATGCATATCCGTGAGCTATGAATACGAATTATTTTAGCATCTGCGTTGGCTCAGTGGGGCTTTCTTGAATTACATAACATCTTCCTGCACAGTCCTCGGCTCCAACCCATCAGGGGGATGGTCGCCTGAATCCTTGTGCTCTCCCCTGCATGTTCATGCCAATGGGGCCTCTAATGAGCAAGTCTACTGCCCGACAATAATTAAAGCTCCACTGCCTAGTGCACCAGCAGCTCCCTCGCATTTCTATGGGACTCCATGGTTTCCACAGGACGTGGTCTTTCTAAGCCTTATTTACACCCAGGATTAAGTTTCAGGGTTATATCACCCTTACGACATGCACCATGCTATTTAAAACAATGAGATTCCATCACTGCTATCATGAAAACCAATAAAAACTACACACCTTAACAGGCTTTGTATTACTTTAAAATCACTCCAGGCCAGGCACGGTGGCTCACACCTGTAATCCTAGCACTTTGGGAGGCCAAGGTAGAAGAACTGCTTGAACTCAGGTGTTTGAGACCAGCCTGGGTAACATGGTGGAACCTCATCTCTACACAATATACAAAAATCAGCCACAGAAAGGCATGGTGGCATGCACCTGTGGTCCCAGTTACTCGGGAGCCTGCGGTGGGAGGATCATTTGTGCCTGGGAGGTTGAGGCTGCAGTAAGCTGTGACAGTGCCACTGCATTCCATTCCAGCCTGGGTGACTAAATGAGAGCCTGTCTTAAAAAAATAAATAAATAAACCCTCTCTTCTTCTGAATGCAGTAGCATAATTTAAATAATAATAGTAATAATAAGGCTGCAATTTTCAGTCAGGCATGGCGGCTCACACCTGTAGTCCCAGCACTTTGGGAGGTCCAGACAGGCAGATCTTTTGAGCCCAGAAGTTCAAGCCCAGCCTAGGAAACACAGTTAAACCCTGTCTTTGCAACGAGCCAAGATCGCACCACTGCACTGCAGCCCAGGCAACAGAGCAAGACCCTGTCAGAAAGAAGAGAAGAGAAGAGAGAAGAGAGGAGAGAAGAGAAAAAGAAAGCAAGCAAGAAAGAGAAAGAAAGAAAACACTTCAAAGATAAGCAGGCATGGTATTTCTTGCTGAACAGTGTTTATTTTTAAGGTGATAACGACTTTGCTATTACCCAAATATTAATAGGTGCATATAAATTCCTGCCTTCGTAGGCATTATGTTCCAGAGTCCAATGTTAACTAGAGAAATGGGAAAATTTCACACTGCATATTTTCACAATTCTATCCCTTTTAAAAGGCAGATGTTGAAAATAGACTCAATTGGTTTTATCAAAAGAATACTGTATTCTAGATTCCGTAACATTTGATATTTGGGTTTGCATTTGAGTCCATTTCATGTTTTTTGTTTGTTTGTTTGTTTCTGGTTCATATGGGATTTTGTCTCTGTCATTTCACAAACAGGTTCTCCATTTAAGAGCTAGCCATGAGCACACATTTAACCCACACCCGAAACAACATGAAACTCTAGGAGTTGGAATGCCTTCGGCTGATACTGTTTCTGGAAGCCCACTAGGTGTTTTTCTCAATCCCAGAAGCCAGGGCAGCTGAAATAGCTCTTCAAATAAGATCACACCTACATCAGGAGCATAGCCAAAACCTCAGTGAAATGGGCCTTTCACTGATTGCTTTCTGTGGCGGTAAACTCCCGCAAAGGAAAAACCCAGCACAGTGAGCGGGTATGTCTGCTGCTCTCAAAAAAGCCTGTGCTTTCCTGCATTCTGTTTTCTCTCCTTGAAATGCCACCCCTGCCTTCTTTTTAAAAAGTAGTTAAATGATGTTAAAGACTTGTCTTTGACTGTGGGTTGAACCAGGTGTCTATGCAGTGTGCTCTTGTGGCATGAGTGCCCGCATGCACACTGGCACTGATCTCTACTATCGAAACACTTTTCCATTTCACCACAGCTGTGTGGGCCATGCTTTCTTCCTCTCTATGTTAATAGTCATTGACACAGCTGACGTAACTGTGTGATAGTCCTATGAGTTATTTAATGGATAAGAAAACAGAATCGAGAGGTGAAGCACCTTGTCCAAGTCCCCCCAATGGCAGGCGGTAGCATGTGGGTCAAAACCTGGGAGTCTGGCAGCTTTCTTGCCTCTATGCTCAGCCTAAAACTCACCTGCAGTTATTAAACTGACACGACTTTAGGATGAAGCCTGTCTTACTTAAAAAGTTCAAATATATTAATAATCATCTGAAAGAGTGCACAGAAGTAGGAGTGCAAGCCACTGGTTTCTCATTGTCACTTCTACTTATAAACATTCACCTCTGCCTCTGTTGTCATGCACTTGAATGGCCAACTATTTTAATATCTAATTCACCGCATACTTCTCAGGCACTTCTCAAATCTTGAGAGTGTTAAGAACAATGAAAAGCACTTATATGAGACTGACATGAATTCAGGGGAAATCAAGGAACAAATACGCTGGGTAAAGATGAAGTCCAGTGAGATCAGACATCATTTCATTTCTTCATTCATTAAACCATATTTATCTAGCACCTTCTGTGTGCCCAGCTCTGCACTCCCTGCTGGCTAACAGGGGGAGCAAAGGAAAACGAGTCTCAATCTCATGGAGCTGGGGCTGCAGTAGGCACTAGACAAATAGCTCTGACAAAGGCACAGGAGTTGCAGATTATCTGCAGGACATGCCACAGGAACTCGGAAGGGCAACAGCTTTATCATATTATATCAATACTGTATCAATACAACTGCCTCAGGAAGAACTTTCTGGGGAGAGGAACGATGCCTGCAAAGCCTGGTGCTGGAGATCCTTCACATGGAACGATTTTGCTCTGCTGATATCCATGGACACTGGGTGATTTTACTCATGTCAAGCACAGTATTGGGAAAAGCTAGATTAGTATTAGGGTCATTCACACTTTTCCTGAAAAGCTTCAAAGGAGCTGCTAGAAAAATGTATGGGTGAATTATCCTGGAAGAGAAGTGTAAAACCATGAATTCACAGAACATGAGCATTCCATTAACCAGTCTTTAATGAACATATATTTGAATGACCCCCAAAGTTAATTTCCTTTGTTGTTAAGCCCATCTCTTTCTCTTGGTACCATCGGGCGTCAGGACCAAGAGATAAGCCCAGAAGCACAGAAGAGGGCCTTGTGATGCTGAGGAAACTGGCAGTCCGAAGCCTGCCTCTCTGTCCTGGGCCACGATGGGAGTAAGTCAAGGTGATGAAGGCAGTGTGAGACGACGGATGCCTTCTCTTCTCTCTGCACCAGAGGGGTTTGGTCATCACTGGCTGACAAAAGTGCCCATATCAGGGGCTGCTCCCTGGCCTCATATGTGGGAAACAGCCTCTAATGCTGCCCTGCCTTAATTTGGGGACTGCCACCAAGTAAATAGCATAGTGTGCTTAGGCAGAGGGCGAACACAGTCCCACTTGCATTTGGTGTATGTGGTTTTCATCAGGGATCACATCCTTTTTTCTGATCATCATTGCATCTTTGAAGAAGTGTGAATGTAAACACTGCTCTGTAATCACAAGGCACACATCAGGACCAGAGAGCGGCTTTTAATTCATCCACCAGCCTAGTTCCTTCTCCAGGGTACAGCGTGGTTGTGTCTGGTTTCTTTCCCAGATAGATCAGCCATGTTGAAAGTCTCCCATTGATTGTGAATAGTAATTCCCCAGCTTAGGAAAGAGACTCTCTGCGTCTTGGTGAAGGAACCATTTAGTGTGATGCCTGGGTGTTGCAATGACAAGGGTGTGGGTCCTCCTGTTAGTGGACCTAACCTGAGGGCAGGTGGAAGAAGCAAAGAATCCACTGATCCTGCAGGCTCCCTGCCTGGTGGAAGCCCCTTGGACTTCCAGGCCAACCAAGACTGAAGGTGGACTCAAGGCCAAGTGAGTCCCCTCTCTTCAGAAGTCTCCACCCACTTCCCCTGCAACATTCTTTTTCCTTTGCAACATAACTTGAAGTTACTAGGGTGGAAAAATCTCATTCTTTCTTTTTTTGAATGGATATGAGTAAACATCTACTCCTATGTCACTATCATTCCTCATGGTCTTTCACCTGCTGAGTTTCCTAAAAATTATTACTGAATTTTATTCTATATTGAAACTAAACTTCTTCTCAAGCCAGATGACACCATTTAAAATGTAACTAAAAAATGTCAAAAAAAAAAAAAAAAAAAAGCTGACATTGAAAAAGATCCATGATTGTAATTGAAAAGCATCAATATCTTAATAATTTCTTTTGTTGAATAACTTACCATCTTATGGCTCCAGGCTGTTAATCTTTAGAAATCCTCCTGCATGTTTAAGTGTTTCCATCGAGCTTATGCTGTGCATGCATGCATAGGACCTCTAAGGAAAGCAGCCACGTTTGACTTTGGCTTCTGCATTCCTCTTGCTTCACATGGAAGCATAGAATAGAATAAGCACTAAACAAAACATCTTGTCAACAGCCTCAACAGGAAGTCCAATGAAGGAAAAAAAGTAGACTTAACAACAAAAAAAAACTTTTATTTAAATTGTAGCTGTTACTTGCGAACAGAAAAAGATGTTGAAAGCCGTCCTTAAAAACACACATAAAGACGTTTTCAGAAACCCTACACCATCATTCCAACTGTGAAATTGCTTGACGAACTTAGAATGCTTACCCACTTCAGAGACACAGTTCTCCCTGCTGATGAAGCTTGTGTTGATCATTTTCAAAGAATGCTTTTTCATCGCAGACCTAAATCAAGAACTTCTGCAAGGATCCTAGTTTCTTTAAGGGGAAGAATATTTAAGTAGGAGCTAGGTGTGTGGAGTGACCTTACTCCAGGGTGCCATGTTTTTCCAGTCACTTTCTATGGCCACAGGTAAGAAATACATATGTAAATATTTATTAGAAATAACTACATTCCATTCAGTCCTCTTGTTTCCGGAGTGTCCTCCTGAGCCTGACAATTTCTCAGACTTTCCTCGTTTTTGATGACCTTTATAGTTGTGAGGAACACTAATAAGGTATTTTGTAGAATATTCCTCTACTGAAAGTTGTCCGGTGTGTTTTTCTCCTGATTTTACTGGGATTTTGTGTTTGAGGGAGAAAGACTACCCGGGTAAAGTACCATTCTCATCACATCATAGCACAGGGACACACTGTCAACATGAGTTTTTGCTGTTGATGTTGACCTTGGCTAATGGGCTAAGGTAATGCTTGTCAGATTTCTCCTCTGTAAATTACCCTTTCTCCCCTCACTTTCCATTGTACTCTTTGGCAGTAAGTTACCCAGTGAAGCCCATACTTAAGGAGTGAGCGATTCTGCTCTCCTTCCTTAAAAACAGAGTATCTACATGAATTATTTGGAATTCTTCTGCAGGAAAGAGTTGACTATTCTCCTCATTTATCTATTTAATCACTTGTCTATTTCAGTGTGGACTCATGATTATAATCCAGTGGTATTCAAATACTTCCAGCTTTGATTTTCCTTGGAGAAATGGCTGATTCTAGGACTGGGGCAAGAAACATCCAACATCAGCTGTGAGCCTCTTATAGTGCAAGTAAGTGCGTAAAAACAAACACAGATAACCCCACAATAATGAGGCATGTGAAAAGACCAAAACATAGGAGACAACTGAACGTTCTTCTTTGTTAGCCTTCCGGAATCACTTTGAGTCTCTTGTAAAAAGCATAGAGTTAAGTTTTATTTTATACGTCTTTTTTTTTTTTCCTCTTATAAGTGAGTTAAGCCCATTTACATTCAGTGATATGACTGAAAGTTTCCAACTTGGCCATGCAGTTTATCTTGATTTTACTGTGTATATAGTATTGTATTTACTGTGTTTTTTCTCTATACGGGCAGTTTTCTTTGCTTTTTCATTATATTTATTTGTAGTTAGAATATATATTTTGTATTTTGTAGTGGTAACATTATATATATATATATATATATCCACCCACATATATGTACTTCTTTAGTGTTCTGTTCCTAAGTAGGTATGTATTATTTGCTTTGTTCGCTTTAAATTATATCCTTTGACTCCCATTTATTACTTAAGCAACAATGAAAGAACTCACTTTATTTTTCTTCTCTCTTTTCCTCTCAGTTTTAACCTTTTATTTAAGTGTGGCATCAAAACACAAAAGTACAAAATTTCTAACTGCACAGGATGATGGATTTTACAAAGTGAACACAGTTGTATAATCAGGACCTAGAAACAAAATATCTCAAGCATTCCAGAAACCTGTCCTTTTTCCCCTCTACCACTCGGCTGGGCGCAGTGGCTCACGCCTGTAATCCCAGCACTTTGGGAGGCCGAGACGGGTGGATCACAAGGTCAAGAGATTGAGACCATCCTGGCCAACATGGTGAAACCCCATCTCTACTGAAAATGCAAAAATTAGCCAGGCGTGGTGACATGTGCTGGTAGTCCCAGCTACTCGGGAGGCTGACGCAGTAGAATTGCTTGAACCTGGGAGGTGGACGTTACAGTGAGCTGAGATCACGCCACTGCACTCTAGCCTGGAGACAAAGTGAGACTCCATCTCAAAAACAACAATAACAACAATAAAACAACATCAACAACAACAAAAAACACTCTGCTTTCAAACACCATGGATAATTTTGGCTGTTTTTAAGATTTACATGAATGGACTCATATCACACATACCCTTTTATGCTTGGCTTTTTCTGGTCAACATTATACTTGTGAGATTCATCCATGTCTTTGAATGTAATCATTATGGTTGCTTCATTCTCATCACTGTCTAGCATCCCATTGTATAAATATAGCACACTTTATTTAATTGTTCTGCTAGTGGACATGTAGGTAGTTTTCTAATTTAAACTACTACCACAGTGCTGCTGTGAACATTGTTGTACATACCTTTGATGAAAATATTTTAACAATTATGTTGAATATAAACTGAGGAATGAAATTGCTGTGCAGTAGTCTGTGTACATGTGAACTATAGTAGATACTAATTTACAGTTTTTCAAGTAGTTGAACCAATTAACATTATCAAAAGCATTGTATAATAGTTTTACTTACTCTACAGCCTTGTCATTACTACTCCCATTTATGAGTTTGATTATCTCTATATTTTCAGAAATTATAACATTTACATATACCGTTCTCCCACACTTGTCTCTACTTTCATTTTACTCTCAGATCTACAGAGTATCCATAAAGTTTGAAAAGAAATAATATTGTCCTTACTATTATTGTTGTTTCTGTTTTACAACATGAAGGTGTCCTAGAAAACACTGTGAATGTTCTCCTATGCTTCCAGTCTCAATGAATACACTGCAGAATTCACAATATTCACTTGTTCAGTGGACATCCTGAGTCCTTTAGTCTATGCTTTTCAGCCATTTCTTCTTAGATAAATCTGGTCCTTCAGTCTGGTGCTACTCAAAGTGTTGTCTACAGACTGGTAACTGGTTAAATAAAGAAACTTGTGCCAAATTAAATAAATTATTTCATTAAGAACATTGTTCAGTGCAGTCAACTCTTTTTTTTCTGTGCAATTTCTTCCTAATTCCACTCGGGCATGGTTTCCCTATCTGGCTCTGCTGGTAGCTTGTAAGTGAAAGTTTATTTCTCAACATAAAAATTACGTAGGTGCTTGCTAATTTCTCTCTCCTCATTATGGATGAATTATGAATGACTTTTGGATGCTTTAATTTGCTCTCCTTATTGACGTAATTTTTTTGGAGGGATGTGTGAAAAAATTTAGATTATGAGGCCGCCTCAACTAGATATTACTGACACTAGAATACTGAAACTGGAAACTGTAATTTCCTGTTTTTATTCCCAAATGGTTAGCTAACACGTTTTTTGAAGGCTCAAATTAATTTCCCACTGATTTGAAATGACACATTTATACTTGAAACTATTTCTGTTCCAGCTATCCATTTTTATTCTTTTAATTATAACCTTTATACATTTTAATATCACAAAAAATTCAAGTAATTCTCTACAGATCTGCTTTATATAACTGCCCTCGTTATTCTTGTTTGTGTCTCTTCCACATTGTTAGTGACATGAGATTAATCTTCCCATACTTACATGTGTATTTTGGTTGAGAGGGCCTTCAATTGAGAGACTGAAGATGGGAAATTTGATACTTTTTGAAGAACATTGCATCTTCATAAGTGGGAATGTGCTTTATCTTTGGACACACTAATAGCTTCTCTTATGGCATTCCTTCAAGTTTTATAGTTTTCTGCATGAAATTCTGAACAATACAAATGTATTTGGAAAATTAATAAGATTTATCTCAGTAATAAATATAAATTTATTTATATTATAAATATTAATATAAATTTCTCTCTATATAAATATATAGACCTGAGTCTATATATTTAAGGATCAATTAAGTACCTGAGAAAATTGACCTAAAATGATTAATGCCAGGGAAATTCTGATCATTGCTTATGTTTATTCTTAGATATATTATTGCTGATATATTCATATAATATATTCCTAGATATATTATTAATGTAAGTAAAGTTACTCCCCGTTATATTTGCTAACTTTTGTTCCTTATATATTGGAAAGTACTTAAGCTTCACACAGGAACTCCTAACATAATTAATCTCTCCATTAATGCTAGTGCTTTTCAACTGAGTCTCTGGTTTATCAGAAGCTAATACTAAAAATGACTAAAATTTACAGAAGGCATACTCTCTGCTAACTATTGTAAAATAGTAATCTTATGGGCAGTATCCAATTTATTTTAACAACAAACTTGTGAAGTACATGGTACTAATATTCTCAATTGAAAAATTAAATATTAATGCTTAGAGAGGTTAAGTAACCTGGCCAAAATCATTCAACTATTATATATCAAGGTTAATGTGTAATAGCCACAATTAGTGATCATTCTTTCTAATCCTTTCTGTATACTTTCATTTTTCTCCTTGTTCAACCAGCTTGGTTAAGTACAGCGTTATCCAACAGAATTAGGAGCACACATCCTCTTTGGTCTTCATCTTAATGATAATTCCTCCAATGTTACATTCCTAAGAATTCGGAGTTAGCAATTTTTATTAAAATGCTGTTGTTGTATAAACATTTTATAAAGTGTATAGGAAATTTCCTTTTGATTTTTTATCTTGCTAAGAATTTCTCCCCTATAAATTAGAGTGGATTTATCGGAACTATTTTCGGCATGCCTTTTGCATGGTATGTCGTTTGCCTTCAAAACCAAATATTTAATGAAAATCATAAGTCTTAGACAACCTCTGATAGTTCTAATCTTTGGTTCTTATGTTTTAAACAGGCCATTCACACTTTAATCTTGGACTATGCAGCAGCAACAACCACCTTCAGTGCTCTCCTAGGAGAACTGCACGTACAATGGGTTACTTTGCAGAGAAAGAACACGCATGTATTGGTAGGCGTGAAAGAAAATTATTTTTATAAATTCAGTCATCTTCTACGTGATTACTCCTTTTTCTAAAATGACTGAAAACTTTCCACTGACTGGCTAAATAATTCATTGAAAGTGCCTCCAAATCTATTTCTAAATTTAAGAAATGAAAAGTATTTCACAAACTATTTTTAGATAAGGATGTCAAAATGTTCAGATTTAGCATACTCGCATAACGTTCCAGAGGGAAAAAAAGGTACAGTAGGATTGTTCCAGGTTTACTTGTAATGAGACCAATTGCATTGGAAATAAAACACTATTTAAGAAGAAACTTTTATTACCAACAGATGAAATAACTTAGTCTCCTCAAGAATAAAAGCAATTCATAAATACACTCATTTTAGGTCATTTTGTGTAAAAATAACTATCCTCCTTTGCAAATAGATTTAGATTCATTTTCTGGGAACAAAACAAATTTCTGATACTAAGGTCTGTTATTCTTCTGCAATAATATCCCCTTTTATGCTTATAGCACTAATTTCCAAATCTGATTAATTTATCCTATCTTAAGAGTTCATGGTAGCAGACTAGAGTCTTCCAAACAAAAGAGCTTGATGATGTAATGAAGCTCGAGATTCCTGACACAGAGATACAGGCATTTCCTGGCACACAAAGAACGAGGGCACAAGTTCCCACGAAGCCAATTTTAACTCCTTTTCTTTAGGGCATATTTGTGAGTGAAGCCAGATGCAGGACATGTAGGTGAGGCACAGGGGTGATAAAGGCTCACATACATGTGTAGGCACCTAAACATGGGCTAACAGACTAGACCGCACCAAAGATAGTCACCAGGATATTAAATATGGGTTTGCCTGAGTTTTGTTTTATCTTTGAAATAGGGAAGATTTGAGCAAGAAATGGTAAAAGCAAAGTGGCAGCAGAGATGAGGAACAGCTAGACAATTCCCCAGATGGGTGTGGCCAAGCCTCAGGTGCAGCCACTGGCACTTCCACCACATGGCGGCTGGTCCAGTGTTCTCTCAGACAAGCCTGGTTTAGAAGGATGGGGCCAACAGCTACAACACCTTTTCCACTGTCTAAAGTTTAGTCAAAGCTACAAGTTCAACTAATCCAAATGAAGTCTGTTTCTTTCTTTTACTTGTTCTTCATACCTTGTTGAATTCTGTTACTTGACACCTTGGTAGGTCTCAAGGCAATCACACTTTGCTGGAAACCTACAAGGGCATCACCAAGTCCTTACTGTGACATTAAAATGGAGCTGAGAGTTTCTGCCTCCGTAATCATTAACACTAATTAAAGAGTTCACCCCCATTAGCCTTGAGCCCTCACCATCTGCCAAGCCTGGAGGAGCCCTTGGAAACAGAATCCAGACCTTGCTCACTAGGATGGGTTAAAGATGGTGAAATTTGAGCACATGTAAGAAGTACCCAGCTCCATTTTGAATAACAGGGAAAATACTACAAGAAGCACAATGTCCCATGCAAAGACTTCAAAGTAGAATGCAGTGTGTGTGGAGGGAGGGACAGCATCAAGTTGAGAGCAGAGAGAGGAAAGGCCAAAGCACCTGCAGATTCATGAGCTTCAGCAAGAAGTTTAGAATTGATCAGGGGCATGAGGAGCTACAGAAGGGTTCCAAGAAGGGGGCAGGATTTGATCATACTGGAGTTTTAGTAAGATTACCTGCCCTGTGGGTTGCAAAGGCTTGAGCTGGAGGCAGGGCAACACCGGGAAGCTGGTGATTCCCATGGACGGGTGGACCAACTGGAAAAAAGCACCTGAGGGCTGCCAGCAAAGCAGGGTACATCTCAGCACTAGAGCTCAGCACCATCTTGTGCCTCTCCTTACTGGGGGCCCCTGTCTGCACATATTTGACTGCTGAGGCACAACCAAGCCTACACTGCACAGAGCAGGAGGGACCTGGGGACCTTTCCTCTCTGCAGCTCGGCTTTTCCAGAGGCTCCTCCTCTGGTTTCCACCTGGACAGGGAAGAGAGTGTTATAGGGCTGGATGCTGGGTTTATGGACCTGGGCCAGGGGTACAGACTTGCACTTATTTGACTCAGTTTCCTTTCTGCCT
This sequence comes from Rhinopithecus bieti, assembly GCF_001698545.2. Lineage (NCBI taxonomy): Eukaryota > Metazoa > Chordata > Mammalia > Primates > Cercopithecidae > Rhinopithecus > Rhinopithecus bieti. Next base: position 1,717,747 of record NW_016807891.1, read on the forward strand.
CAACCTGCCTTCCCATAGGCCAGGGATGCTAGAGATGGAAGACTTCCTCTTTTGCTCAGGATGAATCAGCAACAATTGGTGTATCTCAGAGCAGTTGTTGTATCCCATGATTGAACTCCTGAAGCTCCCAGCTCCACCATCTCTCCGTCACTTTCTATGTATGGTCCTATCTCTCTCCACTGAGAAAACAGAAGATAGCAAGAGTCAGTCTCCTCAAATTCACACTCCTGCCATCCCAAAGCTGCATGCCTACTGTCTTCACGTCTTCCGGGAAGGGATCCCCCTCTAACCCCACATTGCAGACATCATCGTTTCCAGCCTTAAACAACAGAGTTCCAACAATTATTTATTCCTTGTCCATCCATGTTGGTGTCCATTTTCAGATCCTTACAGTTTCAAAACAGGCTCTTGTTTCTTCCCTTCTATATAAAGACACCCGACGCCCCCTCTCCTCTCTCCTTCACTCCCCTGTCCTCTCCTTAGAGAAGTAACAGGCACTCACTTCTTATTCATCTTCCTGCCATTCCATGCAAAGAAGAGCTGCTACCCTCAAAGCCCTGCTGAGAACCTTCTGGAAGGCTGCCCATGCCCTCATTGACTGCTCATGGAGAGATGGACCCAGGCTTTCTCTTCACTGTCTTTCCTCCCAGCCTTGCAGATCAGTGCTGACTCCTGGCTTTCCTCCCATACCTCTTACTTTACTTTTGCTTTCCTTTTCTTCATTTAACTCCTTGACCTTCTCTTACATCAATGGTTTGCAATCTCTTTGCCATAGCCACTGCCCTGAGACACTGAGGAAGTCAGGCTGTCTCCCCACAGCCACACTCTTCCAGGACGTAGCTCAAAAACCCAGCTGAGCACAAGAGCGATGGCCATGAACTGAGGATGCAGCCCGGGCCCTTGCAGCTCCTCACCATGTCCTTTTTCCTTAGCGAGGATCTCATCACAGCCACAGCATCACCACTGCACCACTGAATGCAGGTGGAAGAGTCTCTGATCTACAACTGCAGCTCACCCTCCTCTGACTTCCAGAACTACAGTGTCTCCTACTTACCCTTCATTACTATTATAATACCTTCACCTCCCCAAACTGGACTCTGCAAGCCACTCCATTAACCTCCCTCCTCTGGCCTTTTTCTCCTCTCAGATGCAAATCTCTGTTAAAGGCACCACCTTCCTGTCGGGTGCTTAACTTAGGAATCTCAGAGTTGCTCCCACATCTAACTGGTCTATAAGATCTGGCAGCTCGATGATTCAATTCTCCAAATATCCATTGCCTCTGGTTCCCTTTCTTGACTCCTACAGTCCTTCTTTAATATCTGTTCATCTTCTGATGGCTTATTACAGTCGTTGTCTAAATGAGCTCCCGGGGCTGGTCTTCACGTCCTGCAATCTAACTTTCCCACAGCAAAACTGCTGAAACATGGATATGATCACATTCATCCACTGCCTACCCCCCCAAAAAGATTGGATGATTAACTAATGCTTATGCAAAAAATTCCATCCTGTGCTGTGACGTTAGAGGTCTTTACAATCGCACCTCCACCTACCATTGTGGTCCCTCTTCCAAACATGTCACTGACCTACATATACCCTGTAATGTGGCCACAGCATGACACAGTGATTTGTGTCCTTCTCAGCTTCATCCTTGTGATGGTCCCTTTCTAGGTTCCCCCGTGCCCTTTCAACTTGGTCAAGAATTTCCTACTTAAAACTCAAGTCCAGTGCAGGAGGGTGATACCTGCTGCTGAGAAGCAGACATCTACAGCACCTGGCACCCTGGCCCACATGCCCTCCACCCTGTGACACCTGTGCTCTTTCAGGGCAGAGCCCCTGTTACTCAACACTGTGCAACAGACAGCCCGGCACACACAGGAAGTTCAGTTCGTTCTTTTTAAAATTTAATAAATGACCACAATGTGGAACATGGAAACAGAATACAGTAATAGATAGATGAACAAAATAAAACAACTTGTTTGGTTGTTTTGTGCTTATAAAAAGCATATTCCAAATTTTCCCAAATGGAGATAGTAATCATTAAAGAAAGATAAACATTAATAATATAAAAGTTAGTTTCATATTATAATATGATGTCAACAACCCAGTTAGGGGCTATAACTTATTTGTTGCATAAAGTAGTGATTTTAACATCTACTTTAGACCTTAAAATATCAATGGCTTATGTTTTAAATTATCTACCAAAACTGTATAAACTGTTTTCTATATATAAAGCACAGAAAGAAAATGATTATTCAAAGTAAAACAATAATGGGTTAACTTGTTCCTTTATGAGATTCACCAGGGATCAATTTTATATAATTAGCATTTTTATTAGTTCCTAAGTCCTCTTACAAACACAAAGATAAATGGAATAAAGTAGGTAATGTGATAAAAAAATATCATTTTGAGCCTGTAATCCCAGCTACTCAGAAGGCTGAGGCAGGGAGAATCGCTTGAAGCCAGGAGGCACAGGTTGCAGTGAACTGAGATGGTGCCATTGCACTCCAGCCTGGGCAACAGAGCGAGACTCTGTCTCAAAAAAAAAAAAAGAAAAATCATTTTAATTAGACCATTTTGAACCAAGCACAGATATGTGAGAATACATCTTGAGTATCATAGAATTCAAGTTATCAAAGAAATAAAATTGTAATTTGTTGATAAACCAAGTAAAACTCTCAGCTACCATTTATCAACTATAGTAAGGCATTTCCCTTATTTAATTTTGTACGTTTTGGATGGCCACATAATTAATCTCATTTTGTGCATTTTGTGATTTTCTTACTAGTATTTTAATTGTAAGGAGCATGTTTTTTTAATGCAATAGCATCATCCTTTCCCTCATGTTTATGTTCTCAATTACGTATATTTCATTTTCAAAGTTTCTATTTCCTACTAGCATCACATTAAATGACACCATTATTTAACAGACACCTGACTTAGGGTGACTGTGATTTATAACATTTTTAATGGGTCTTCTCTAAATTTCCACTTAAGTGACATGTCTGTTCAGGTGGCCTTTGGAAAGGTTGCTTGGTATACCTTAAACCAAGTAGATTTAAGACACTTAACCATCTGTCAGGCAATAACATCCCCAAAATGATGGTGTGCCTGTGTGTGTGTGTGTGTGTGCGTGCATGTATGTGTGTGTGTGCGAGTGTGTTTACTGGCTAGAACCTTTGAAACATACGTGCTGATGACATTTCTATTCCTTACATTTATTTTTCAGATTGGGACAATAAAATCAGACTAGAATTTCCATGTCTGTGTATGTACTAAAGCCTCTGTGGCCTCATTGCTCCTAATTAGTCTAGTGCTAAATTCACCTCATCAAGGCGGTTCTACCTCTGAGTGGCAGGCACATCTCTGTTCGTGCATTGCTCCCTATTCACCCTACAGGGGTCACAAGTGGGTGAGGTACATGGTAATCAGCTTGCAATGAATTATAAACAGTAATTACAAACTCTCCTTTGAAAATAGTTCCATTTAATATCATGGAAAGCAACTTCTTAGAGATATAAACCATGGTATTAATGGAATAAAAGAACAACTCTTATAGAAGCTATTCTTACTAAACAACACCTACCAGTTGTAAAAGGGAAAAAGAACTAATGTCAATTATGTATATTTTAATCTATGAAAACTCTTTCTTACTGTCATAGTAATAATGAACCTCCAATCACATAGCACATTGTCTCTTCTCAGAAAGAGTACCCCAGCCCACCAAGAATGATAATTTTCACAACTCCATTCCTTAGAGTCTTTACTTCTGCATTAAATGAAATGTTAAGTCTGTCTTCAAAATTCAACCAAAAAGTACAGAAATCAGGAATAACAGGATAGCATTCTAATGCTGAAGCTATACGCAGCTCAAGTCTCCACATCAGTCACCCCATCTTAAGTCATCACGGGACAGCTCAGGTCTGCTACCCTGGGTCTCCAAGAGTGAACCTCCCCCAACCCCACCATATACCCATCCCCCCCGCCACACACACACAGACACATACACACTGAAGCAGGAACAGCAAAGGCAAGTGCGGAGGGCACTGCATTGAGGATATTCTGTTTTACATCCTGGGTCCTCTCAATCCAAATGTTTCTCCTCCAAGTGGGGTTAGAGATGCATACCCAAGACTGTGTAATTTATCAAGGAAAGAAGTTTAATGAACTCACAGTTCAGCATGGCTGGGGAGGCCTCACAATCATGGTGGAAGATGAAGGTAGAGCAAAGGAATGGCTTCCATGGTGGCACGCAAGAGAGCCTGTGCAGGAGAACTCTATTTATAAAACTATCAGATCTCGTGACACTCATTCACTACCATATGTCTAGCCAGGCACAGGGATGTGATAGAATCATGCCAAGGTGATGCAGCAGTGGCCCCAGGATGAGCCAAGAGATGAGGGCAAGAAAACAGCCCCAGTTGAAGAAGCAACCCAAGGAGGGGCTGAGTGGCAAAGTGAACCAAGGAAACTGTGACACTTAATATGTAAGTGTGTCAAAAAGAAAGGAGACAGTGGAGGGTGCAACAGTCCCTGGATTGGCGAATGCATCCTAGGAGTGCTAGGGGCCCTGCTGTCCTACTTGTCCTTGTATGTTTCCTGTAAGAACTCTGCTAACAGGCCTCAGAGACTCAGGTGTGTACTTTTGGAAAGTCTGCAACAAAGGTGGGTATCCAAGACACCCAAGACGCATGTTTCACAGCAGAAATGGGAGTGGGAGAGCTGGGCCTCAGGAGTGCTCTGGGCAGGGCAGGAAAGTCAGTGTTTTGCATATTTTTCTTACAGAAATGGTAAACTGAGGAGAAGGCAGGGCCCAGCTATTTGAACAGGCTCACATTAAAGCAATGTCAATGTGTCAGTTGCTGATGAGGGACAGATGACTCATTTTTCAGGGCAGGCTCATTCGTGGGTCCCTTGGGTTGCACAGGCAGGTCTGGACTACAGATGAGCCTGAGGAGGAAATTAGCAGCTTAACCTCTCCCAGGAATCTTGGTGTTGTGGGCTGGGCACTGACGAGGGGCTTTGGAATTCTAGAAGAAATGGGCAAAGGGATCTAGGGGTGAGGATGCTCAGAACACTGGCCTCATGGGAAGGGCCTTGGGAGAAATTCCCATTGGTGGTCAGGCCTTTTTGATCACCTAACTTCCATTTCAATGTGTTCCCCACTGTTGTGTGCTGTACTCTCTCCATTGCCCCTAAAAAAATGAGCAGACAAAACAAAAGCCACTATGCAATGCAGCTTTGATAGAGGAGGGTTAAAAATTTAATGGAAGCAGAAATTCTGAAAGAGAGCTAAGTAGGAGAAATGCAAGTCCCTTAGAAACATGCTTGAGGGACAGGGGCACAAGGAATTCCCCACAAGACAGGGGGACGGAGGAAGTCAGTGACCCCCAAACCCACATACCTCCTGGAAATCCTGGCAAGATGTATTAGTCAAGATGTATTAGACATACCCAAGACTGGGTAATTTATCAAGGAAAGAGGTTAAATGGACTCACAGTTCAACATGGCTGGGGAGGCCTCACAATCATGGTGAAAGATGAAGGAAGAACAAAGATATGTCTTACATGGTGGCTGGCAAGAGAGCTTGTGCAGGGGAACTCTATTTATAAAGCCATCAGATCCCATGAGATTCATTCACTACCATATTACAGTATAAGGGAAACCCCCGCCATGAGTCAGTCGTCTCCACCTGGTCCCACCCTTGACACATGGGGATTATGACAATTCAAGGTGAGATTTGGGTGGGGACACAGCCAAACCATACCACAAGACCACCTGGTTACTTTTAACTTTTATGATTAATATCATAATGTTTTTGTCTTTCCTTTCAGTAGGAACCCAAACATTAAAAAGCCCTTTTAATGACGTGTGTTTTGAATACACAAGTTTTCACCTACACCACTCAGAGCTTTCCAATAAAAGAATCTGTAAATAAACAGTCTGAACTTGTCATATAAGAATGCATATTTTGCTCCTGAAAGAAAACACATAAATCAATTTAGATGATGACTCAAAAGTACCATATTTTAAATGGTTTCATGTTGGCTAGATTATTCTCATCAAAAGTAGAATAATCTTCATCTTCTCCCAGCACCATGACTTCAGGCGACATATTTTAAATGTCTCATTGGGAAAATGGGAATAAAATAATGACTTCATGGGGAACCAAATGCATTGCCACTGAACAAACCAAATGTGTTATCTAGGGGCTGAGAACATGAAGAAGATCCAACATGGTTCATCAGCAGTGTCCTCACCCACAATGGAAAGCTCTCTCTGTGTTAGACTCTGTCAGGCTCTGGGTGGCAAAGGAGAGATTGCTTCTGCCTTCACAAAGCTTCTGGACAGGAAGAAGAGACTTTAACAAATGATAACCAAAGACATAGGTTATATGTTTATGATGAGGCCCATAAAAGGAAAACTGTGTGCTATGGTAACCAACAGCGTTGGCAGAGGAATGTGGACCTTCATGTATGGGTGTGGCAGTGGTGACGGTGCGGGTCATTTCAGAGAAGGCTCCTCTGAAAATGTGGAGGGCATGAGCCGCAGCATGACAAGCAGGAACTGGGACTGCCAGGATGGGCTGGCACTCGGCTGTGATGGTCTGGAGAAGGGGTGAATCTGGAATCCAGAGATCCAGTATAGGTGGACAGCTGTCTCATATCAAGGACCATAATACTTTCCTGAAGGCCCAGGCCAAGCAATGGCACACATACCCTTTTTTTTTTTTTTTTGAGACGGAGTCTTGCTCTGTCGCCCAGGCTGGAGTGCAGTGGCCGGATCTCAGCTCACTGCAAGCTCCGTCTCCCGGGTTTACGCCATTCTCCTGCCTCAGCCTCCCGAGTAGCTGGTACTACAGGCACCCGCCACCATGCCCAGCTAGTTTTTTGTATTTTTTAGTAGAGACGGGGTTTCACCGTTTTAGCCAAGATGGTCTCGATCTCCTGACCTTGTGATCCGCCCGTCTCAGCCTCCCAAAGTGCTGGGATTATAGGCTTGAGCCACTGTGCCTGGCCGCATATAGCCTTTTTAAGACATCTTGAAAGACAGATCTTTCATTCAAAGTCATGAACTCAAACTAATGCTTGGAAACCACTGGGAGGAAGCCTGTGTCAATGACACTGCCACCTTAGCATGGTGTCTGGTCCCCAGAGGCATGCTGTCTTCTACCACATGGGAGACTGAGGCCATTCCCTTCCAGGAACTGGCCTTATAAAGGAACCCTGACCTCCAACGCACGTGCCACTTTATTCTGATTTGCCTACCTTGGAACTGTGCAATCATTGCCAGGCACTGTCTCTCAATTTTAGCTCACATCTAACAAATTTCTGATCGATCTCATTTTACCTTCAAGTTACCATTTAACTTCTTGGAACCCGGGTTTCCTCACCTTTGATAAAATCTGGTCTATCAATATAATCTGATAATCAGATAATATCAATCTGATCTCAATAACTTAAGATTTTCACAAAAATATTTGTAAATTTCCCAGTAATACGCAAGCAAATAATACTGGAAATTATTAATATTAGTTAAGAGAGAGAACTGCAGATCAGCAAAGCTTGATAGAATAAAAGACAACTGAATCACATTTTGTGTATTGATTCGGATTTGGGGAGGAAAAGATGAAACAGGAGGCCATTCATAGAAGGAGAGGAGGCACAGAAGCTTGCTCCAATGGCGGTATGTGCTCCCAAGTCAATATTTTTTTTTGGTAATTTTCTCCTTGTAAAATGTCAGAATTTATGGAAGCAAGAGATGGAAGTTGCTATATCAGCAAGGTGAAGCTAATACTTCAGGCACCCCACCCCACTTCCCATAAAGCAAGGCCTGTTTCCACAGTGACAGTCAGCCTAGAGGTGTCAGAGACGTTCACAGTGGCGCACACAGCTGTCAGCTGCTGCAAAGAGCAGTTGTTGCCCTTCCCTAAAAACTGTCTGAAACTCTCAGCTTCTAACACAAAAGTTTTGTTTTAACTGCCCTTAAAATTCGTTTAAAAAATAACTTGGAGAAACTCACAAAGTTTATAAACCAAGTATCAGGGATGTGCCCAAAGACTCAACTAGAAATATGTGTATGTACATATGTATGTGTCTGCATGTTAACTCCTGTGTGTATGAGCATGGAAATATATGTACATTTGTGTGCACATTCACATATGTGTTTCATGTTTGTGTATAAACTTTGACTATTATGATACTTCATGAAACTCTTTAAACTTTGCAAGAGCACTAAAACGAAGAGATAGAGAAAGTCACGCAAGTCAGGCAGTACACACTTCGAGTGCCCACCTGCCCCCAGAGACAAAGTTTCCTCAGGAATTCATTCAATTTCTCTCATCTTATTTGTTCTTAATGAATAATATCACATATATTTTCACCTTGGATTTAAACTCAGAACTTTCTCTCATAAGGATGTTGCGTTTTTTTCTATTTCATTACTTTATCTTCATAAGATATTTATTAAAATAAGTGTAAAAGATTCAAATGAGGGGGACTATCACTGTAACTATCTCTAACATCCATACCCATAGATTGTTCCTTTTATTATCTGGATATTTCTCCTGCTATCTGTTTTCTAACATAAAGAACAAAACAAGATTGTACTACATATGTTGTTCTGTAATGATGTATCACATCTAGAAGGTTAATAAAACTTTATATCATAGTTTATGCTAATGTGTCATAGTTTTTTTAATGTAATGCTTCTCTATGGCAGAATGCTTCTATGAAGACTCAGTTATATATTTTGCATATTTGTATAATTATGTTCTTAGGAGAGTTCACCAGATGTGGACCTGAGGTGTCAAAGGAAATGCACATTTTAAGATGGAAGAAAACATTCACCAAAATCCTTTTCATGAATGTGTAGCAACCTTCACTCCATCAGTATTATATGTGTGTGTCTCTTCCACTTTGCATTATAACTCTGTTTTGAAAGCATGTCATATCCCTGACAAGTTAGTTTGAATTTATTTATTATTGGTGAAACTAAATTTTTTTTCGTGTTTTTTGTTCCATGAATTTTACATTAATGTCTTTGTCTATTTTATTATTAAACATAAAAAGCTCTCTATATGTTGAGAATGTTAACCTTTTGCCTCTCAGACAACTTTCATGTACTTTCTTCAATTGACAGTTTATTAAAATTCTTTATATGTCTATGTTTTCTACTTAGACTTATAAAAGTTTTAAAGGTCTGCATAACCATATCTATTCAAGCTTCAGAGGGAGAAAGGAACCCCCTGTGTACACCAGGTATAAAGAGGGCTGACAATTGGTCCACTGGATTTAGTTAGTGACATGTAAGTTACTGGTGACCTTGTCAAGATGACCTTAAGTGCAGTTTCGCTGAATGGACTCCTTCTGTGACCTGTACTCTCCTCTGGTTCCTCTTACCTCCTATCTGATGTCATCCATTCCAGATTGATATGGGGTCTAGGGAAGACTGGGACCAAGGAGCACAGACAATTCTTTCAAAGAGTTTCTTATCAATGAGAAGAGAGGAATGGGATGGCCGTTTATGGGAAATGGGGTCTGAAGTGCTGAATTTTAACATGTAAGAAGTAACATGTAAGTATGCTGAAGGAAAACATCTAGCACAGAGATTTTTAGGATGCAGAAGAGAAAGGGAAAAAAACAGCTGGGTAGCTGAGAATACCTGAAAACTGGTGCCCAAGAGAAGCTGGTCCAAGATCAAAGAGCCACAGTCATAGTTCATGATAGGAAGAAAGACAGAGGATAGAAGTGTAGTTATTTGGATGTGGTGGTAGAAGCTCTTCAGATTGCTTAAAACTTTCCAGTGACATAGGATAAGAAAGAAAGTCATCATCTGGAAGTGAGAACAGAAAGAGGAGAGAAGATGTGGAAATGGCCTTTGAATGCAGTCACATTCTGGGAAGTTCCAGGAAGGGTAATGGAGCTTGGGTCTCTCTGCAGGAGTGACCCATCATTCAAGGCTTCTTTTAGGTCAGCAGGCACACACTCACACAATTTCATTATTTTCCCTGGGAAGATGATGCACATTTGTTATAAAGTGCATTCCTTAAAAACCTTTTAGATCCTGCAAATTGGATTATTTTTTCCTAATGTATTTTCTAATTGGGTATTGCTAGATTATGAATAAATTCTGAATGCTGTATATTTGTTGTTTATTTAGCTGGTCACTTAGAAGACCTCTCAAAGCACCGACAATCATCTTTTCAACTCAGTAGTACATAAGTAGAATAAAAGCCGGGGACATTACAATTGATTTAACATTATATTTTGTCAAGAGGAAGACTATTTCATCAATTGACAGATAGATTAAAGTAAATATTGATGTCTTACAGGAGCACCATTTAATTTCTTGGAACCCGGGTTTCCTCACCTTTGATAAAATCTGGTCTATCAATATAATCTGATAATCAGATAATATCAATCTGATCTCAATAACTTAAGATTTTCACAAAAATATTTGTAAATTTCCCAATATGCAAGCAAATAATACTGGAAATTATTAATATTAGTTAAGAGAGAGAACTGCAGATCAGCAAAGCTTGATAGAATAAAAGACAACCGAATCACATTTTGTGTATTGATCTGGATTTGGGGAGGAAAAGATGAAACAGGAGGCCATTCATAGGAGGAAGGAGAGGAGGCACAGAAGGTGTATTCCAGTGGGGGTGCATGAGACCATGGACAGGGCTAGCAAGGCAGCACCTCTGAAATGTCACTCAATGGCACATTCTAGCACCTTCCACCCGGCACTCCCATCCCATGTCATCTCCCTGGGCTCCAAACACCTGAGGTCATGCCAGAACAGTATAGAACTGTCTCAATGTAAAGAAGCTTTCAAAATCCATTACTTTAATTTGTTGGTGACCCTCTCACATTTTTACATGACATTCATGAAATGAAATGTTTTCAGTACTCCGGTTAATAATGAAACAAATGCCACTGGTCTCTCTAAGATGAAATGCATTTTCTTTATGTACTGCAGTTGTCAATCACTGAAAGGCTAGCATGTTCTCTGAAGGATCACCTAAACTGCAAATTCTTGAATCACAGTCCCAGTAGATGACTACTCTCAAATTTTTTTGATACATAATAATTGCACATACTAATGGGGTACATGTGATATTTTGATACATGCATATAACATATAATCATCAAATCAGGATAGTTAGGATATCTATTACCTCAAACATTTGTCATTTTTTTGTTGGAAATATTCTAATTCTTCTCTTCTAGAACTATAATTCTAGAATTTTAACACGTAAGAAGTAACATGCAACATTTCTCTTCTGCATCCTAAAAATCTCTCTGCTAGATGTTTTCCTTCAGCACACATACATGTTACATGTTAAAATTATTCTCTTCTATAACTATAGTAACGCTATTGTGTTACTGGGCACTAGAGATTATTCCTTGTCTCTAACTGTATGTTTGTACCCATTAACCAATGTCTCTTCACCCCTCTTCCCTCACACCCTTCCCACACTCTGCTTACTATCATTCTACTCTCTACTCCATGAGATCAATGTTTTTAGCTCCCACATAAGAGTGAGAACATGTGATATTCATCTTTCTGTGCCTGGCTTATATCACTGAACCTCCAGTTCCATCCATGTTGCTGCAAATGAGAGGATTTCATTATTTTTGTGACTGAATAGCATTTCATTATACATATATATGTATATGTATAATCTCTATATATATGTATATGTACATATATGTATATGTATATCTCACATTTTCTTTATCCATTCATCAGCTGATGGACACTTAGGTGGATTCCATATTATGGCTATTACAAATAGTGCTGCAATAAACATCAGGGTGCAGGTATCTCTTTGATATAATGACTTCTTTTCCTTGGACAAATACCCAGTAGTGGGATTGTTAGATTGTATGGTAGTTCTATTTTTAGTTTTTTGAGAAACCTCCATACAGTTTTGCATAATCAGCGTGCTAATTTATACCAACAGTACCTAAAAGTTCCCACCAACAGTATATAAGAGTTCACTCCACGTCTTCAAGCACAGGCAACAACAATGGAACAGACTAATAGGACTATTTTAAACTAACAAGATTCTGTATAGCAAAGGAAATGATCAACAGAGTGAGAAACAGCCTGAAGAATGAGAGAAAATATTTGCAAACTATTCATCTGACAAGGGACTAATATCCAGAATACACAAATAATCGAACAGCAAAAAATGAAGTAAAATAATAATAATCCCATAAGAATTGAGCAAAGGATCTGAGCAGACATTTCTCAAAAGGAGATGTACAAATGAACAACTGGTATATGGAAAAAATGCTCAATGTCACTGTTAGATAAATGCAAATCAGAACCACAATGAGATATCATCTAACCCCAGATCAGTACTTTTTGAAAACTTAAATCTCATACCATTTCTGAGCAGGAGGGAAAATACACATATTGACAGACTTAGAGCTATAATAATTCACCGTAAATCATGACTTCTAGAACTTCATCTCAAACTAACTTCCTATAGTAATTGGACCATCTTAGAAATAAATTTAGAAATAAAATATAGTGCTTCAAACTATAAAACTACTAAAGGAAAACATGGAGGAAACACTCCAAGACACTGTGCAAAGGTTTCTTGGGTAATACCTCACAAACACAGGCAATCAAAGCAAAACATGGACAAATGGGATTACATCAAGTTAAAAAGCTTCTGCACACACACACACACACACACAAAATCAGCATGGTGAAGAGACAACTCATTGGATGGGAAAAAATATATACAGACTGCTATTCTGACAAGGAATTAATAACCAGAATAACAAACAACTCTACAGGAAAGAATCTAATAATCCAATTGAAAAATGGGCAAAAGATTTGAATAATTTCTCAAAAGAAGACACACAAATGGTTAATAGGGATATGAAAAGGTACTCAACCTCATTCATTATCAGAGAAATGCAAATCAAAACACAATGAGATATCTCACCCCAGTTAAAATGGCTACTACTATCCTTAAGACAGGAAATAACAGATGCTGGCAAGGATGTGGAGAAAGGGGAACCCTTGTAAAATGTTGGTGAAAACATAAATTAGTATAGCCACTATGGAGAACAGCATAGAGGGTCCTCAAAAACTAAAAATAGAGTTACCATACGATCCAGCAATCCTACTCCTCGGTATATATCCCCCCAAAAGAAAATTGGTATGCCAAAGAGATACCTGCATTCCCATATTTATGGCAGCACTATCCACAATAGCCAAGATTTGTAAGCAATCCAAGTGCCCATCAGCAGATGACTGGATAAAGAAAATGTGGTACATATACGTAATGGAGTACTATTCAGGCATAAAAAAGAATTATATCTCTGACATTTGCAACAACGTGGAAAGAACTCATCATTACTATTTTTAATTCAACTTTTATTTCAAGTTCAGGGGTACATATGCAGGTTTGTTACATAGGTAAACTTGTGTCATGGGGGTTTGTTGTACAGATTATTTCATCACCCAGGTATGAAGCACAGGTCATTTTTCCTGACGCTCTCCCTTCTCCCACCCTCCACCCTCCAATAGGTCCCAGTGTGTGTTGTTCCCCTCTATGTGTCCATATGTTCTCATAATTTAGCTCCCATTTATAAGTGAGAACATATGGTATTTGGTTTTCTGTTCCTGTGTTAGTTTTCTAAGGATAATGGTCTCCAGGTCCATCCACATCTCTGCAAAGGACATGATCTCGTTCTTTTTTATTGCTACACAGTATCCCATGGTGCTTATGTACCACACATTTTCTTTATCCAGCCTATCATTGTTGGGTATTCAGGTTGATTCAGTGTCTTTGCTATTGCAGATAGTGATGCAATGAATACTCCAATACATGTGTCCTTATAATAGAACGATTTGTATTCCTTTGGGTATATACCCAGTAATGAGATTGCTGAGTCGAATGCCATTTCTGTCTTTAGATCTTTGAGAAATTGCCACACTGACTGTCTTCCACAATGGCTGAACTCATTTACACACCCACTAACAGTGTATAAGCACTCCTTTTTCTTTGCAACCTTGCCAGCATCTGCTATTTTTTGATTTTTTAGTAATAGCCACCCTGACTTACGTGAGATGCTATCTCATTGTGGTTTTGATTTGAATTTCTCTAATGAACAGTGATGTTGACCTTTTTTTTCATATGATTGTTGGCTGCATGTATTTCTTCTTTTGAAAAGTGTCTGTTCATGTCCTTTTCCCAATTTTTAACGGAGTGGTTTGGTTTTTTCTAGTAAATTTGCTTAAGGAACTGGTCATTATTATGTTACATGAAATAAGCCAGGCACAGAAACACTAACTTTGCATGTTCTCACTCATTTGTGGGAACTAAAAAATAAAACAACTGAACTCATGAAGCTAGAGAGTAAAAGGATGACTAGCAGAGGCTGGAAAAGGTAACTGGGGGGATTTATGGGACAGTGGGTATGATTAATGGGTACAAAAATTACTTAAAGAATAAATAAGATCTAGTACTTGCTAGCACAACAGGGTGATTATAGTAAACAAAATTTAACTGTGTATGTAAAAATAACTATAAGAGTATAATTTGATTGTTTGTAACATGAAATATGAATGCTTGGGGTAATAGATACCCCATTTACCCTGATGTGGTCGTTATGAATTACATGCCTGTATCAAAATATCCCACATAACCCATAAATATATACAACTATGTACCCACAAAAATTAAAAATCAAAATGAAATATAGAGATTGCTCCATTTTATTATTGATGGAAAATATTTACTAAGCTGTGAGATCATAGCTAAAATCAGATAATTCTTGAGACAGTTGTTGGATTTTCTTCTTACATCTGAGTAAATAACCTTATGATCCCAGCACTCAAATCATAAAGAATGAGCCAGTACGATGTTTCTGGGACACCATGGTTTATTTATAATCTTATCACTCTTATTCAAATTTGTCCCTTTTTAAGAAGTTATACTTTTATTCCATAAGTCCTCATGCTGGATTTTAACTGCTAAACTCGCCAACGCATGAACTATAATTCATGAACCAAGTATATAATAAACTACTTTAGATTCCAAGGATATCACCAATAATACATCGTAAATCTACGGTTCTTGCCAAGTTTTAATCATCCAAACCCTGACAATAATAGGAGCTATAAAAAATTATGCCTTTACAAAATAAAAGATAAATATTTAATTCCATAAGACCTTTATAATTGTAAATTCAGGCATTTTCCTTGTATAAATGACATACAAAACTATCAAATTAAACTTAAAAGCATGTACATTCATGCTGGATGACAGACTGTTACTAAATGTCCTGTATGCAGCTGTGGTCATATAGAAGGATTAGTGTTTTACTCTAACTCTAATACATAATGTAAAATCTATCATCCTTTTGGATGATTCTAATGCATCAGCAATGCAAAATAAACATACTTTTGGTATCAATTCTTTTTCAGGCCAGGAACTTTCCCTTTAAAAAAACATCATCAGTGTGTGTTGAGTTTAGTTATCCTGTACAAATACAGGTGCCTTTGTGTGCTTTCAAAGATTAGCCTTACCATAAAACATTAGCTGACAAAACAATATTACCTTATCAAATATGTTTCCCCTGTCGTTCAAATGGTTCAATAAACATTTATTAAACAACCAAGACAACATTCATTCAACAAATATTTGAGTTTCTGGCATGTTAAGTGTATTCTGTAATTATAAAGAGTTTATATATACACACTTATGTATACACAATGTATAAGTACACATATGAGAAATTAATGTAAAAGGTGGCACTATTTATATATGGAATAACATTTCCTCATATGCTGCTTCAATTGCATACGCTAGTTAATGGCCACATTAGTTTACATGTTTGTTTTAGCAGAACCCAGATCCTTGTTAACCCTTTTGTTATCAGTCAACTAGGCCTAGAGTGTACCCAACTGCTCAGAGAAAGAACCCACAAAGGCAGCCCTGCTCACTTGGAGGAAGTAGGTTATAACTGCCCACAGAACCCCAGAAGGAGATATTAATAAATAGGCCCTGAGTCTATGATATTGATAAATTAAATGTACAAAGTTACAGAAGTACCACACCACTGTCACTTATATCAGCCAACATTTTATATTCATTTAGTCAGTCAAGAAATTCTTTCTGGTTATTTTAAATCTTCCAGGCACCATGTGGGTTAAAAGACTAAATACAGTGAAGTAAACGCCCCTAGGTTCACAGATGTGTCCATTCACAGAAAGTAATTGCTGCCACCAGGATACATGCATATATCTGATGTAATTAAATATTTTTGTTGCTTTATTTCAATCACTAGATGTTAAGAGTAGAGCAGTAATATGGTGATGATGACAGATTTAATCCCTGTTCACATCAGTTAATTTCACCCAGAGATGCTTTCAGTTCTCTAGACTTAGTTCTGATCAGGCCTCAAACAATATTTTACACAAAGGCATTTTATCTGAAAACACAGAAATGCATGTAAACTGAAGACTGGATAAGAGCGCATCTTTAAAAGTTATCTAAAGAAAAACACCAGGGCCTTTAGGAATGGCCTGAGCTGTCTCTGGTGCACACTTAAGGTGCTGAATAGAAGTATGCAAGGTTAGAGATTTCCTCTCAGGTGCTGTGCTTTCTGGCACTTGCTATGTGACTGACAGCAGGTGCTAGATGGTGAACCAGAGAAGAGCTCCTCTATTTCTAGTTTACCCTTCAACTCAAGGTTGAAAATTCTGCAAGTAGAATCTAAATGAATGCACCATTCCATCTATGTATTCCTTTAAAATTGACAGTTCCAGAATATGTAGACAATACTCTGAAGCACATAGTGAGGGCATATGAGAAACTAGGCTAGAATAAAGGATATTAAATAGCTTTTCTATTTCCATATAAAAATTCAATGTTTTCTGTCTCTTGATTTAGCCTGGCTCTTTTAATGGGGCCCTTTTAAAAAAAAAAAAAAAAAAAAAAAAAAAAAATCAAGTCTTTTCTGCAAAAGGATACTTCTGCCTTTATAATCCATTATCATTGTGGAGATAAACATAACTATAAGAGCAATAGTGAGGTAATGTTACATGTGGAACAAGCTTTACTAGATAAATTGATGCTGGAGAATGTATTTGCAGAGCTAAAACTGTATGGTTTTCAAGAAGTACTCTTAAGTTTCTTGGACACAAAGTAATATTCTAGGTGTCAAAGAAAAGCAAGACACAATATTTCTTTTTCTGCTCCTCCAAAGTTTGACTACTCCTGTCTGATAATATTACTGCGTTGCAAAAAGTAAAGATGGTGAACTTCAAAAATGTTCTCAATTAGATGCACTATATTTTGCTTATATATTAGAAAACAAGACACTGACTTATACATAAGAGAATAATGTGAGCAGTGGATCTTTCGGAAATGTAGAAATGAAGAGATTTCTGGAGATTGTCCATTTGCTGTTGATCTTGTCCATCCTTATGTAGACAAGACAGAATCATAAGAATCAGCTCTGAGAAGCAGCTTTTGGGAAATCTGGATCTCTTCAGGGGTCTCCATCTGTAGGTAACTGGGAATTTAAATTGGGAGCAGACTGGTGACCTGACACTGAGAGGGTTCCTGATGATATCCAAAGGGAAGGGCCTAGAAGAAGCCAGTTCCCAGCATTTAGAGCACATACATGTTCCAGGGCTACATTTTGACTTTCTTCCTGAGTTCCTGAGGAGTGTCGGGCTCTGTTGGCCAACTCCCCACGCTTCCCTCACAGGACTCCATTTTCCTCCTACCTCACTGGCTGCTCCATGTTCTGCCACAACAATGTCCAGGTGTGGGGAGGCCTGGCCTGTGGGCTGGGTCTTCTCCACCCATGCTGGCTTCCTTGGGGGTCTCACCAGCCCCAAGCTCCAACATTCATACATTTTTTTTTACCCCCATCCAGACCTCTCCTACTAAATGTGGAACAAGCTTTAGCAGATACATTGAATCTGGAGAATGTATTTTCAGTGCTAAAATGGGTTTTCAAGAAGTACTTTTAAAGTTTCTGGGCTTACAGTGATACCAAAAGTGTCAGAGCATGGGAAAACGTGGTATTTCTTTTCATGTTGTCACCGTCTGTCTACTCCTCTCTGATATTATTAATACCAGTGGGTTGAAAACCTATGGTGAACTTTAAAAATGAGTTCTCATTAAATACATTATTCATATATGAGAATTTTTTTAAATTAGAAGTATGTATATATTAGAATTATGATGTTGCCACTTGGCTGTTTCAAAGTCCACTCAGACTTTAGATCTCCAAAACATCATTCAAGCTTCCTCCCTCAAACTCAGTCCCACCACAGTCTCCCCATTTCGGAAAGGAGTGCAGGTTTCTGCCCTGCTCCAAAGCCTGGGAGCTGCTCTTGACTTTGCCTCACCCTTCAAATCTCACTCAACAAGTCCCGCTTGTTCTCCCTTAAAAATACATCTCGCCGGGTACGGTGGCTCACGCCTGTAATTCTAACACTTTGGGAGGCCAAGGCAGGTGGATCGCCAGAGATCAGGAGTTCGAGACCAGCCTGGCCAATGTGGCAAAATCCCGTCTCTACTAAAAATACGAAAATTAGCCAGACGTGTTGGCGCGTGCCTGTAATCCCAGCTACTCAGGAGGCTGAGGCAGGAGAATCTCTTGAACCTAGGGATGGAGGTTGCAGCGATCCGAGACAGTGCCATTGCACTCCAGCCTGGGCAACAAGAGCAAAACTCTGTCTCAGAAAAACAAAAAACAAAACAAAACAAAACACAAAAACAACAACAAAACACATCTCAGTTCCTCCCTGTCCTCCAGCACAGGACCTCTCCCTGCTCCTGACTTCACAACTGTCCTCTCCATTTTTCAGACCACGGATACAGTGACCCCTCAGAGGAGATTCAGGCCTTGTTTGCCTCAGTGCTGCCCACTTAGGATTTTCTCTTTACTTCTGATCTTCTCTGCACTTCCAGTATTTGCACTTCCGGCTTTCTCTTCACATCTGCTCTCCGCACTTCACCTGTGTGCTGGAGAAGTAACTGTCAGAACTGGCCAATGGGTGCCCTTCCATGTTGGCTTCCGACCGGGTTTCCCACAAGAGGCCCAGGCAGGAGGTGGGAGGACTCCCCCTGCTGGGTCCCCCAGGCCAGCGACCCTGCCACCAAAGCCATGGCTCCTGGGAGCTCTCTGGAGGCTTGTGGCCCAGGTCCAGGGATACCCTTCCCCACTCAGGCTAGGGTGGTAACAGCTGCCCATTGTGGCTGGCCTGGGGGCTCCATCATCCGAATTATTTTCTCTGAAATTGGCCTAGGCCTTGTTAACACCGACTTCATTAACACTTTCCAACCACCCCACCAGAGTGGTGTTATCTGTGTCCATTAGGATCCCAGTTGATACGTGAGTTCTTGTACAATCCACCAGCCACTTCTCAGTGTGCTTACAGTAAAACCCAAGCTTCTTTCTTTCTACCACATCCACAAGCTATAAAACCTGGCTCTGCCACCTCTGTCTTGCACTTCTCCTCAGGGGGTCTCTCTGCCGGGCTCAGTGGTCTTTTATCCACTCCTTTAGCAGTCTCCTTGCCGGATTTCTTTGATATCTTCTCTCCGGAAAATTGTCTCCAAAATCCTTTCCAAAAACTGCCACAACCACAACTCCTAAGCCTTGCTTCTTTTCAGCCTTCAGATTTCTGCACCATTTTATCTCCTTAAGAGCACTGTCCAGTACACCCCTTCTCCCATATCAGATCCTTCTGACTCCCTATTACAGTATCTTGTTAATCTCCTTTAGAGCGCTCCCATTTTTGCCTTCATTGCATTATTGTTTTATTTTCTTTTTTCTTTTTTTTTTTTTTTTGAGACGGAGTCTCGCTCTGTCGCCCGGGCTGGAGCGCAGTGGCCGGTTCTCAGCTCACTGCAAGCTCTGCCTCCCGGGTTTATGCCATTCTCCTGCCTCAGCCTCTGAGTAGCTGGGACTACAGGCGCCCGCCACCTCGCCCGGCTAGTTTTTTTTGTATTTTTTAGTAAAGACGGGGTTTCACCGTGTTAGCCAGGATGGTCTCGATCTCCTGACCTCGTGATCCGCCCGTCTCAGCCTCCCAAAGTGCTGGGATTACAGGCTTGAGCCACTGCGCCCGGCCTGTTTTATTTTCTTATATGTTTGTGAGCAACATAAAGCAGGGCCAAGTCTGTCCTTGTATGCAGTATCTTCATGAGAAAGCTCTGTACCTAGCTTCCTACATGCTCAATCTTATTTTGTTCAACAAATGAGTTAATGAATAGATTCAGAATGTAAAGTTAAGTAAATAAGAGCTCTGGCTTCCGGTTAGAATGCAATTATCTATAAAGAGCATTGCTCTCAGCCTATCACCAAGAAAAAGCATAATAACTTACAAATTCATACCATCCCTTGAACTCTTCAGAGAGCTGAGGTCACAGAGCAATGAACTGGCCTAAAATCTTAAGAAAGACAGGTGCTTTCCAGGGGAGGATGGCATCAATACTGACTCATTTGTGGCTGAATGAATGGAAGACAGGGCCACCATGCAGGCAGGTAAGATGTCAGCTGCAACTTTAATGAATTGCTAAGACCAAGGGTGGACTAGCCCAAAAGGAGAGAATCCTGGGAATTGAGATGCAAGAAGAGCAGGCTTTTCTCCACAGGCCTCTACCAAGCATTCATAAGAAAGATTGGGAGCTAGAAGGGAGGCAGGTTGAAATCTCTCTTGATAGTTCAAGTCTGGGAGAAGAGAATGCCTACCACTGCAGAAAGGAAATAGAGGACTGACCTTTCTCACGTAAAGGCCTTAAATTGCTAAGAAAAGGCATGATACCCTGTCATTCCCAGGGTGCAAGTGAAAATCTATTACACCTGGGAGAAAGGTAAAGCTATTTTAAAAGAACCCTCTGATATGATTTGGATATTTGTTCCCTCCAAATTCCATGTTGCCATTTGATTCCCAATGTTGGAGGTAGGGCCTAGTGGGAGGTGTTTGGGTCATGGGGGCGGGTTCCTCAACAATAACTTGGTGCAGTCCTTGAGATAATAAGTGAATTCTTGTCCTATTAGTTCCCACCACAGCTACTTGTTCAAAAGAGCCTGGCATCTCCCCCCACTCTCTCTACCATGTGATATCTGCACATGGTGGCTCCCCTACTCCTTCTGCCATGCTGGAAGCAGCCGGAGGCCCCCACCAGAAGATGTGGGTGCCATGCTTCTTGTACATACAGCAGAATCGTAAGCCAAATAAACTTATTTTCTTTACAAAATATTGTCTCAGGTATTCCTTTAGAGCAACATAAATGGACTTTGACACCCTGTATGGCGGGGAAGGGGCAAGAAAGCATCCTGTGTGCAGATTCTAAGAATGTGCCTTATGCTGGGGGAGGTGCAGGACTACTGCCAAACCCATCCCACGGTTCCAGGAACACAGAGACTGCCTGCTACTGAGGCAGGGCCAGTACAACAGAGAATCCCCCTCCTCTGAGACCCACTATTGGGCTTGCAAGTCTGAGTAAAACGTAGGAGCAGTATATAAACCAATTCAGGAAGGGCAAGAGTAAGAACAGAGACCCTCTCTGGGAGAAATGATACACAGGAGAAGCCTAAAGCTGAGAGCGGAGCAGGAACCAGTATAACACTTGAAAAACTCACCAACCAACAAATCAGAACGCGCCCTAAGGACAAGGTGAAGTTAGAGAATGTGGTGCACTGAAGTTGCAAGACAAAACCCAAACCAAGTAGAATTCTTAGCAAGATTGATTCAGTCCTCCATAACTAATAGCCTAGCTGAAGGAGAGGCACGCTAATTTCTAGTCATAAATTTGATCTGTCTCAGTCTCTGCTGTCCTATTCATAAAGCCTAACATTCAAACAAAAATTATGTGAAACACAAAATGCAAGGGAAAATGAATTGATAAAAGATAAATCACACATATATACACTTGCATATATATATGTATATTTCTCTTGCATCGTATATTATATATGTATATCAGAAAGGGAATTTAAAATATCTATGATTAATATATTAATGACTACTGGAAAAGGTAGGCAAAATCCATAAACATATGGACAATTTCCAAAGAACCTGAAATAGAAAAATTAAGAAATAAGAAAGAAAAAAATAAAACGCTAGAAATAAAATATGAAAACGAAGTTTAAGAACCCTTTGACAGATTCACGAGTGGATTCAAGAAAGTTTAGATAAGAATCAGTGAAATCAAAATAGGCTAATCAAGTTAATCTTATGTGAGCACAAGGAAAAGAAAGTCAGAGAAAAACAAGCAGAACATTGCATTCCAGAGTTGTGCAACAATACCAAGCAGCCTAACCTATGTGATCAGAATCCCATAAGGAAAAGACAGAAAGAATGGGACAGAAGAAATAATAGCTGATAATTCTTTGACAAATAATGAAATATGTCAAGCCATAAATCCAGCCAGGAAGCTCAGAGAAAACCAAGTTGGATAAGTGAAAATAAAATGAAATAAAATCCAAACACATCAATTTCAAGCCACTGAAATTCAAAACAAAAAAAGACAACAAAACAAAACAAAAGAGGCCTCCAGGGAAGGTGAAAATACATTTACAGAGGGAGGAACAAAGAGAAGAATTACACCTGACTCCTTGTTAGACACTATGCAAGAACGTAAACAATGGAGTAGCATCTTTAAAATATTGAAGAGAAAAAGCTGCCAAATCAGAATCTATACAGAAGAAAATGTCTCTCAAATTGATGGAAAAATGACACTTTTTTTTCAGACAAGCAATACATAAAGAACTTATCACCAGCAGAGCTACAGTACAGAAACTTGGATCTAGACAAACAAATGAAGATCTCCAGAAATAAAGTAAATGTAAAATATATAATCATAAACACATTTTTACCTTTTAAAGTAATTCTAAAATATAATTTATTTTATCATAGAAAGATAGCCACATATTGTAGATTTGTAGCATATGTAAAATAAGATATTTAAAATAGCACAAAATGGGAAGGAGAAAATTGGGAGTATATTGTTATAAGTACCTTAAATGCACATGAAGGGACATAACATTACTTAAAGGTGGATTATAATTAATGGTATCCACCAAAATTTTAAGAGGTATAAATAAGCCAAAATGGGAGATTTTAAAATCATTAAAATAATCGAGAAACAGGCAGATAAGATTTTAAATGCCAAATGAACATAAAGAAGAAATAGAAAACAGCTAGCAAAATTGTAGTCTTTAAACTTTCCAATAATTATGTCACTGTTAAATGGTTAGACACACCAATCAAAAGCCAGACAAATTGGATAAGAAAGTAATACCCAACATGATGTATGCTGTCTATAAGAAACCCAGTTTAAATACAAAGACTTTGATAGGGTAAAAGTTAAAAAATTTTAAAAAAGATAAACCCTAATTGAAAGAAAACTAGAGCGGCTATATTTTGTCAGACAAAGTATATTTTGGAATGAGGAATATTATTAATAATAACAAAGGACATTACATACTGATCAAAGAGCAAATTCATGAAGAAGGCATAAGAAACAAACATGCATGCACTTAGCAACACAGCTTCAAAATACATAAAGCAAAAGCTATCGATCATCCTCAAAATAAATAAACTCAAACTGTAGTTGGAAAAATCAACACCTCTGTCTTAATAATTAATATATTAAGTAGACAGAAAATCAGTAATGAGGAGAAATCTCAAAAAACACCATCAACCAACTTACCCTAATTCTTTTACAGAACATTTCATCCAATAATGGTAGACTACACTTTCTCTCTTTAATTACCAATAGAAGGAATATTCATCAAAATAAAACATGTTCTGGGCCATTAAACTACATATATATATATTTGTATATACACACACATATAGTAGTTTTTAAAACTATATATACATAGTCTAACATATGATTACATAGTCTAATGTATATAATATATAAATATATTAATTGTAATATATGTATATAATTTCATATTAGTTATAATTAAAACTATATAGTCTAATATATATCATCTAATACATATATTAGATAATACATGCTTTGTGCTTTCACTACAATCCATGAAAAAGCCATCTATGAAAAAAGGAATAAAAATAATTCTAAAAGAGTTAAACAAAATGTAAAAAGAAAGAAACTGAGATGTATGCAGAAATAACAAGTGAGTCCTGAGAGACAAAAACACTAAAGAATCTATATAC
>NW_016807891.1:1742874-1758141 GCF_001698545.2 Rhinopithecus bieti
AAAAAAAAAAAAAAAAGAATGAATAAATAAATAAATAAATAAAAAGTTTCACTGTGCTCTTATACAGGAAGAGTTATTATTGTGAATTTATTCTTCCCAAATTAACTTTTAGCTGCTTTGCAATGCCAATAAAATTTATAAAGGAATGTACAGAAAATGTTTCTCAAGTGATCCATGAAAATAAACTAAAATGAACAGGCAAAGAAAACCATAGAATAAGAAAGGATTTGAATTGTCAAACATCAGAATAGGATAAATGAAATAAAACTAAAGCCAAAGCTTAAAAAAATGTGCAAGCTCTTTCTCCTAGAAATAGCACTCACAGGATTTTATCCTATGAAATGATCTGGGAGAGATATATATAAAATATATATATATACTCTAAACCTGCAGATATATATATGTGTGTGTATATATATATATGTGTGTGTATGTGTATATATACAAATATATATATGCAGGTTTAGAAAAAGACTGGAAGTCAGTCAGGTGATGCACAAAATGTTATGACAAATAGGATAGAACCATTCATGTCAGAAGAATATTATTAGGATTACCATCTATAAGGAATAGAACATTCATCATATATTATAAATAAATTTTGTGATCACAGTTTTAAATATAAAAAATGAATGTACTCATACAGTCACACATATTGTACAAAGCAGAAACTACTGCATCTTAACACTAAAAAATTAATAGTACTTAGGAATGGCTGGTTAGATAATTGGTCATTTTATTTTTTTAATGTTGGTCTTTTGCCTGGGTTATAAATTTTCTGTGAAAAACCTAGGTTACATTTATAATCAAGAAATAAATGAATGCTACTTATTAAAATTTTCAGAAACCGGAAATTGTCATAAAAGTAGCCACTCACTTAGGGCTATATTACTCTAATAAAGTAAAGAAGAAGACAGATTTGACCACTCTTCTGCCTTGACCTTGTAAGGACAATATGGGTTAATCAAATACTGTGGAGTGATACAGCTTTGGCATGAATTTACAAGGCTGTTGAAAAATTACATCATAACCTTTCCTGGACATGAAATACTCCAACATTTTTTGAAGGTGTTATTTATTTAAACAGTCATTTTAGCATTTAGTTTCCAATGACTTGAAAACATGAGGAGTTTAAATGTCTGGCCTGAAGTCACAAAGTAATAGAGTTTTTACAATAGAGTGAATTCACAGCCTCTGTGCCCTTGCCTTTTATGCTGACTTCTAGACATGGCAGATAAATAGGAGGGTTTTAGCTAAGCAGCAAGATACAAATTCAGAGCAATACTTTCCCACGGCCCGCCCCCACCATTAGCCTCTTCCTTTTTCAGCTCACAAACTTTTGTGATTGGTGACATAGTATTAACCAAGTTTCATAATTGCAAAAAAAAAAATAATTATTATACTGCATAAAACTGAAAAAACTATCACAGAATCATACCTTCAATGGCAATACAAATGAATATATTTGATCTATCATTTACCTCTCAAATTGATAAGAAATATGCCCAAATTATTTAAGAATGCTTTTTCTTCTGTCCTACTGGGCAACTTTTCTTTAGGAATGTCCTGACCTAGCCAAGTGCATCACTGTTCTTTCCTCCAAGAGCACTTCACAAAGAGTCCTTCATTCATATATTTACACCTCATTTTCTGTAAGTCTCTCATGCGTTGTCTCCGATTTTAAGTCTCTCATGCACTGTCTCCGATTTTAATTCCAATATCATTCTCTCTCATCAAATTTGATCCTACCCAAGTATATTCTTCAAAAGGCTATTGATTTATTTGTTGGCATTTAACCCTATTTCTGATTAAACTGAGATCATACAAATTTATAAGGAATTGATTTAAAATTCTTCTCCTGAAGGACAACTATAACAGTCTCTATAATCAACACCACACACAGATCATTCATGGATATTTTTATATTTAAAGAAAATGGGAAGTTCATTTAACTGTTCCTCTTATGGAATTATGGTTTATAAACCAGTAGTTTTTCTTCCCATTCTATTTGCATAAAGTGGTGATATTTTTGTTAATCTACATTCATTCTTACCTGGACTTCTCTCAAGCAATTTGCACTATCATTTAACCAACTGAAATGCCAAGATGAAGTTCTAGAAAAACTATTTCCCAATATGCATTAGAAAACATCATTAAGGAAATATCCATGCAGTAATGATTTATTTCATCATATGCCCTCTCCTCTAAGGGATTATAGAGAGAGAGGAATAAGACAGTCTTCTCAAGGAGTTTTAAACGCAAATAAATGTAAAATAAAACTGTGTCTTTGAAAATTCAACTTATTTTGTTAGAAAGATCCTATAAATTATTTCCTTCTTCTCCACAAAAGCCATTTATCAGGAAACACTGGCAAAGCACAGAACTTTTTCTGGAGGCAGAAATCTGAGGATTCAAAGCTGGATAAAAAAGTCATGAGAACTTTGAAGGCTAGTTAGCACAAGTTGCATGTATGCACAAAACGGCCCCGCCAGTCCATGACCACGTGGCGACACTCCTCCATGGTGGTCAATGCTGGCGGTAATCACCAAAGCTTCCTGGACACTAAGCACTTGTCAGGCCTCGCGCATCCCGCAGAGAAAGGGCAATTGCCTGGAAATGTAGAAGAGGGAGCTTGGATAAAAACATAGTTGGCTGATGTCTCAAGAGCTATCAGCACCCAAGAGTTCTGCTTCTCTGTAAGTTACGAACCTGTTTGTTGTCATTGTTGTTTTAACAGGCAAGACAGCTGGGCGGTTAAGAGCACAGGTTCGAAGCCACTATCTGGGTTAGCAGCCTGGATTTGCCATGAACTGGCTGGCATCTGGGCAACTCAATTAAGCTCTCTCTTATCTCTAAACAGGGGCAGGTGCTTGTCCACTTACAATGGGGTTACATCCTGATAAGCCCACAGGAAATTGAAAATATCCTAATTCAAAGATGCATGGTGAACCAGGAACCATGGCTTGCTGGCAATGCCCAGCATCCTGAAGGAAGGAGGGTTTCTACTAAATGCACACCACTTTAACACCATCATGAAGCTGAAAAATCCTAAATCAGGAACTGTGTGTGCCTCATGGGGTGGGTGTGAAGATTGAGCAAGGGAAAGTCCTCCATGAGAACGCTGTCAGGCACACAAAAGCATGGTGGCGTGTTACTTGCTATTATTATTTTTCATTCCTTAAATTTCAGTTGGCCCTGATTCAACTTAAAATGATGTGGACTCTATTATTGACATTTTTACCTTGAAAATACGGTCACGAGAAACTCATCAAGTTCACCAGCCTCCTTAAATGATGGGCTCTAGCAGCTAGTCTGTGGCTTCCTAGGTGAACTGTGGTGTTTTCCCTTCTCTTCCAAATGCTCATTGCGAGGTAGGATAGACAGAGGCTCTGGAGCTGGCCTGGCAGGGCTTAAAAGCAGGCTCTGCCATGCACTGGCAGTGTAGCCTTGGCAAATCACTTAACACCTTGTGCCTCAGTTTCACCTGTAAAAAGGGGTGTTGATTCACCTTTCTCACTAGAGCTGCTGAATTGAATAAATAAGTGAATGTGTAAGGAATCTAGGGTGGGCTTGGCGCATAGAAAATACTCCATAGATATTAGTTGCTATGTACAAACAAGTCTGGGACTATATGAACAAAAATAAAAATAATATTCCACAGGCCACCACATGAGGTTACGACAAAAGGAAAACTTGTAGGCATATCTTGAGGATTTTACTAAGAAAAAAATATATAAGATATGGCTGAAATTAACATTCAAAGCAGCCATAGATAAACATTTGTCTTATATTGCTAATAATTTATCATAGCAGCAGTAATAAAGAATTTCATCTTAAAATGTTTTACTCATTACTGGCACATAATAAAGATTCTTTGTTCTAAAAAGAGGAAAAGCTATTTTAAAGAGGTAGGACTTATATAGTTGGGGTCATCTGGAAAGTAGAAAATAGACTTTTTATTTTCTAAGATTTTCTCCAATGACATATCAATGAAGAATGTCTAGATGTCTAGGATCTTCTTTCCCCAAATTTCATTGACCTTTCAGTGAGCACAGGTTAAAAAACATGCAGATGTAACACCCCCTCTTCAATGAAACTCCCTGGGCAAGCCAGCCAGCCCCATTATACATATTCTAAGCTAAGAGAAAGGAGGATTTATTCTAAAATACTTTAGAACTGGTATATATTTACAGAGCTATCTATACATATACATATGTAAAATTTCATTGAGCTGTAAAACTGTCACCCTAACATTCACATACTTTGCAGCATATAAGTAACACCTCAGTAAAATAAAACATGGTAATTAAAAAGGATCTGTGTAGCTTCTAACTGAAAAACCATAGGTGTCCGCATTCTCAGGGACTTCATCGCAAATACACCTTGTACCTGCTCTGCAGAGCCTCTCCCAATAGCTTGCAACACCTGTGCACACGCTGTGAGAAGCACAGAGTTAGACGGAAGCTTGTGGAGGGCTTTAGGGACAGGAGAAAATGAAACTAACAGCCTGGAGAAAGTGGCTTACTTTGAACAACAAGGAAGGTGGATACTGACTCAGTTTTAAGGTGGAGCTTACTGGACTTAGGAAGCATCCATATGGGATGTGAGAAAAAAGACTCAGGAGGGAGCACTCCCAGGTGTCTGACCCAGGCAACTACAGACCTCCAGCTGACATTATGTGAGAGGAAGGAGACCATACGAAGGAAGTTCTCTTTAGAAGGAAAGATAATGATATGGTTTGGCTGTGTCCCCACCCAAATCTCATCTTGAATTGTAGCTCCCATAATTCCCACGTGTTGTGCGAAGGACCCAGGGGGAGATAATTGAATCATGGGGGTGGTTCCCCCACATACTATTCTCATAGTAGTAAGTCTCATGAGATCTAATGGTTTTTTTTAAGGGGAAACCCCTTTTGCTTGGCTCTCATTCTCTCTTGCCTGCGCCATGTAAGACGTGCCTTTCACCTTCCACCATGATGGTGAGGCCTCCCAGCCACATGGAACTGTGGGTCCATTAAAAATTACCCAGTCTCAGCTATGTCTTTATCAGCAGTGTGAAAATAGACTAATAAAGATCATAAATTTAATTTTGTGATATTAGTTAGATATCCAAAGGGATATCAAGATTTTAATCACTTTAATTTTGTCAACACAATATCCCATCAACTTCTCACACCTAAGATCTCCTCTTACCACCACCTACTCTTGTCATTTAGATTTGGTCATTTTGACTCCTTTACATCCAATGTTCAATCAGCTACTTTTTTGAGTGCATATCGAGTGTATCAGAGAGCCCTGCACCCCACCCCAGCTCTGGTCCATGCCCTAAGCTGAGGTGAACTGACCTTATTGGTTCCCCTTACTACTGCTGTGTAACAAGCTGCCCCCAATCTTGGTGGCTTCAAACTGCAATGGTTATCTCACAATTTTGCAGGTTAGGAATTGGGCAGGGCCAACCTGGGAGAACCTATTATTCCATGTGACATTGCCGTAGGTCAGTAGATGGCACTCTGACCTATGGTTTGGCTGGTCTGGATGGTCCAGGACAGCTTCACTCACATGTTTGGCACCTTATAGGATGGGTGGAAAGAGGCACTCAGCTGGGACTCTGAATCAGAGCTACTGCACATGGCCCTTCAGTATGGCGCTCTCAGTGTAGACAAATTACACAGCAGCACAGAGCTCCGAGAGAGAGAGAGTGCTGGAGGACAGCAGGCAAGGTGTGTGCCTGATCTGACCCAGATTCAGCCCTCAAACAGCTTACAGTGAAGAGGAAAGGATAGACAACACACACACACAAAATATACAGGATATTTTCGGGAAGTAATTAGTACCAATAGAAAAATAAAATGAGAGTGCAGTTTGTAGAATGAACTTCCTAAAAAACTATTGATTTATGCCATTTCTCTATTCAAAATCTCCAACGGCTTCCTTGGATACCAAACAAAATACCAACTTACTTACTTGCGTGTTATACAAGACACATCAAAATACAGCAGCCAAAATGGAGAACACAGGACCCGTCCCCTAAGTCATCCTCCATTGCTTTCTTTGTAGCTTTGCTGTTGCTGTTACTTCCTCCAGCATTTGTCCCTTCTTCCTGTGATCCTATCCCACCTTTGAAACCACTGTCTCCAAGAAACATTTTTAATCTTTCAATCAAATCCATTCTCTTCCTCCTTTCAACTGCCATGAATTTTTCTGGAGGGTAAGAGTAAATAATTTTATACTTTCTTTACTACGTTATTACAGAGACATTTACAAGCTTAGCACATTCCTTTTCAGGACGATCTCATTCTTTTTTTTTAATCCATCACCTTGTGCTTTCAGCATAAGCCCATCCATGTGATGATGAATGAGAAACAACAGTACAGCTTCAAGTTGAAAAATCTGAGCTTTGGAATTGAACTGATCTGGGTCTACATCTAGGCCCCAATAGCAAAGAGCTTGATGACACCACCTCTTTGGGTGACAGTCCCCTCAAGTGCAAAGGAGGGGACTCATAATAATTACTTCGCAAAGGCAAAAAAAGAAACACATCCCAGGCCTGTGGTGAGCACCACTATACCATATGCACCAGGGAATGATTGTTCCTTTTGTCCTCTTCATTACTGTGTAATGGACACTGAATAAATCCTCACTGAATTGAGGAACAGTGTTAGCAGAGACACAATGATAGCATGAAGATTTTAAAAGACTTTAGCAGTCCTTTGATGTGGGGAAACCAAAAAAAAAAATTGGCATGTAATAGGCATAGGTGCTGTACTTGGTTTCAAAAGCCAATTTTATAGGCATGTTTATTCAAACAATTTTTTTTAAGAAAACACTATTGCTATTGACTCCAAGGAAAACATCAGCCAATTCAAAAGGAAAAGTTGGGTTTAAATCTCAAGTTCATGGACAGCCCAAACCTGTTCAGGTATCACAAAGTCCTCCCTGTCACTCCCCTTTCTGATGCATCTCTGGAATTCATCCTCTCTCCTTTCGGGCTTGCTGCATCAGCTAAGGAGGTCTCATCTGCTCAACCCCTTCTTTCCCTGGGCACTGCAATATTCTCTCAGAAGGAATCCACCCTGCCAAGGACAAGGGCCACAGGTAGCAATCAATGTATTTAATGTCTATTTTCTAATCCAACCCACACACGTGATCAAATAGGGAAACCTGCCTAACAGAGAATTGTTATTTACACCACGAATGAGCACCTGACCCTCAAAAAGAACTAAAATAAAGCAAAGCTCATACTAAAAATACACTGAATATAATGTCATCACCCTAACATTTCAAAAGGTAGTTCCAAGTCTTCAGATATTTTTGGTAATAACTGCCATTAGTTACTATTATTGTCTTAAAAGTTTTCCTTAATAAAATGTCAAATGATTTAATTTTTCGTAGCTATGTTTAATACTCTGCATTTTTTAATAACGAGAAGTATTTCCTATAAGAGATATGAAGTGTCAACTATATTACTTATTAAGTTTAGTCAATGTCAAGAAGATAGCAGTAATGGGAGTGCCATTTAATCAAGAAATTAAAACTTGGCGACTGACCTAGTATTATCAATCAGTAGCTGAAAAACGCAATTTGGGGACTGACATGTTTATTACTTTCATCTGCCAGTATTTTTTAAACATTTCCATTAATTAGTCTGAGAGATTGATGACTCTCTTCCAAGTGTTATTCAACTGCTACTTGAAAATAATATGGTTAGACGCACTAAGAGACAGTGTTTGGGTTCTTGTGCTGCTGTTAATTAAAACACATTAGGCCTAATCGAATACTCAGGCCGCATTCTGTAGACAATTCCACTTGCTCTATCTATCTAAAAGAGAAAGAGTGAACAGAAAGGATCTGCTATCAAAATGTGTAGACACCGTAAACTGACAGACAGGAAAAGCATCATTACCAAGAGTATTCATCCTCACTTCTCACCAACAGATCAAATCATAGACAAGAAAATAGCCTTGCCCTCCATGATTCCTTCTCAGGGAGATTCTGACAATGTTGCAAATTTTCAAGAATGATAAGACTTTCCCTTTAAAGTGTTTTCATTATCATAGATGCTTAAATATGAGATCTAAACAGAAATCATTTTTGTTACTAGCAATCAAGTAATATTTCAAACGTGAATTCAGAAATAAAACTGCAACATTTTTAAAGTTGCTTGGACAGTGTAACCAGCATTCATCACTCAAATTCACAAGGAAGATTAACTTGAAGATTGATCTAATAAATTTCTACAACAGAACTGTAAGGAATTTTCTTCTTTAAATCCAAATTTCATTTTTCCATAAAGAGCCCCAAACAAAAGAGTGGCTCAATGAAATTCCCAGCTCTTTTTCAAAACATGGTTTGACTGGCTGGGAAACGACGTTGGATTCTAAGATGTGCCAAAGGCACATATGTGGCAACAGAATTATAGCTTTAAAGCAGCTTATAAAATAAATAAAAGCTATGAGAAGGCAGAATATTATACTCAATTATTATGCACTCTGAATGTACCTAAAATGTTGGGATTTGATGCATATCACAATGGATATCCATAACTACACATTCAGAATGTTCTCTAAAGACAAACTGAGCAATGTGCATTGAGGCGGAGCTTGCCAGTTGCCTCCAGTATTAATCCTTCCCTTCTAGTGAAGAAAAAAAAGCTTTTTTTTTTTTTTTTTTTTTTGAGACAGAGTCTCGCTCTGTCACCCAGGCTGGAGTGCTGTGGCCGGATCTCAGCTCACTGCAAGCTCCGCCTCCCGGGTTCACGCCATTCTCCTGCCTCAGCCTCCCGGGTAGCTGGGACTACAGGCGCTGCCACCTCGCCCGGCTAGTTTGTTGCAGATTTTAGTAGAGACGGGAAGCTCATTTCTTTGCTAACTCAGCCAAAGAACTACATTCCCTAGTCCCTTCCCGACAGATGTGATCATATGACTCAATTCAGCCAATGAGAGACAGACAGGTCTCTAAGATTGTAAGGTTTCTTCCTGGAAGTCTCTTTGAAAAGAACGGAGAGAACCCTCATCCCAGGCTTCATGCCTTGTGGTGGCCTCAGAACAGCTGTCCGAGAACATAATGGGAAAGAGGGCAGTGGACAGCAAGGAGTCAGGCCTCTGCTGGGCCATGAAGGATCTCTAGCAACTCAGGATTCCAAACTCTGGACTTGAGTGATGTGAGATACAGACAAGCTTCCCTCCTATATAAACAACTGTGGCTGAGATTGCTTTTCTTGTAAATGCAGAGGAACCTACTCTCAAATGATAGAAGCAAAGCTTAAAGAAAGAACTTATAATGTCCATCCCCATTCCAGGACACTCCCATCACTACCTCCTACTACTTGCAAGGTTGTGTCTCCTCCCTGCCCTTCTCCTGAAGGAAGAAAGGCTCAGAATGTTACAATAATTTCTACATAATCCCATAAGAAATATATACTCATGTATACAATTCCATGTCCACAAAAAAAAGTTAAGACACTTAGTGTACAAAAGAAAAAAACTAACCCCAAGTGAACCTACATTCAGGTCCTCCTCGACACCTTCATTTTGAAGATTGCTTCTAAGAAACACACCAACCACGGCTACTGAATCAATACCATGCTCCTAGGACATTAAGTATAAACTTCCAAAGATCATAACTCAAGAGTTTTAATTTTGATAATACTGAACATTTACATTTATATTTCAGGGGAAAAAAAATTTTAAACTATAGTAAAAGAGCCAAGTGTATGTTGGCAGCATTTTATCACTGTATATAAAAGATGCCTGTTTATCCATGGTAGCATGGACCCATGATCCCAGCTACTTTGGAGGCTGAGGTGGAAGGATCACTTGAGCCCAGGAAGTCAAGGTTACAGTGAGCTATGATCACCTCGCTGTGCTCTTCAGCCTGGGCAACAGGGCAAGATCCTGTCTCAAATAAACAAATTAATTAAATGAAAAATGTTGTTTGTTAAATGATTCCTGCTTATCAATTGTGCTAAGTAGAATTTTAGAAGGCACACAGCCCAGCAGATGTAATAGGATTAAATATTCACTTTGCAAAAATATTCACTGCTATGGATAGTTCATTTATTTGACTTATTAAGGTTATATGTTGCTAATGTTATGTGCCATATCTAAAGGTTTTTATTTTTAATGTACATTACTAAATATACACAAAAATAACTACAGCCCATTTAATTTTGGAGTTAAGGCAAGAACATACACTAATCCCAACTACTCTTCAAGTTGCCAATACTATTCTTAGAAGACATTTAGCCATTTCAAGATCGTCACTACTAAACAAGACTCCCTCCTTAGAGGTGAATTATTAGGAAAAGCAAATCTCAAAAGTGTCTTCAAAACATGAGCTATGGGTTTGATGCTAACCATCAGAATGTGAAATGACAATAAACCTTACATTCACCTGTGCACATCCATGAAAAGAAACATCAGCTGCAAGACACCCCTGACTCTTCTCGTCCTACTTAACAATCCTCTGGACTGGGGTTAGACAAGTGTTCACTCTGCTCCAGCTCTCTCAATGGGCAGAGAACACTCCAGCACCCTGAGGTCTGCCTGGGCCATGTGACTTGCTGGGGCCAATGCATTGCTAGTGGACTTGATGAAACACTGGCTTAAATTTGCTTGCGGAATTGGCTTGGTCCTTTTCCTATGTTCATCCCCCAAGGAACTCCCGGTCCACGGAGAAAACAGAAGTATGTCGAAAGATCTGCACCCACCTACAGCCTAGAGTGAGGGGCAGCTGAGAGTCGCCAAATCCCAGCCAATGCACAGACCTGAGTGAAAAACGCATTCTTCATGATTTAAGGCACTGGTCTTGGGGCGAGTGGTTGTACAGTGTAATTGTGGCAATGACCACTTGATACACCACCCAAAGTCATTCTGGCCAGTCCCTGGAGTAGTCATCCTAATGAGCAGCCCTCTATCAGCCCTTCTGGTGTGAAGTGTCATTACTTCAATCAGAAAACTTTTTTTCAGGCTAAAGTCAACCCCACGTAACTGTTTGCCAAATAGCCCATGTGTTCTTTGTTTTATGTACTCTCGAGTCTTAGGTAAACAGTCTTTGCCATATTATCTTGATTTCTGTCATTGCTTTACAATTGTGTGATAATGGTGAAAGCTGTGTTGTATGGTATCAAACTCCCTGTGGGAAGAGACTTTTTCTTGTATTTCTTGTATTTCTTTTAAAGAGCCACAAGTTAGACAGAAACGCCATTAACATATGCCAGCTGGAAATGATTAGAACTTGGGAACGAGAAAGCTGAAGTTCAAAGCAGATGGACAATATCACAGAATACATGTTTTATTTTTCCTAAACGCATATTGGAGGGAAAAATAAAATAGCATCTCTAAAATACAAATTATATCTTAAATATTTCTGATCATGATTTGCAAATAACTGCTTTATCTAAATAACTAAATAACTGCAAGTTAATGCAAGTTAATATTGCTTCCTCATTACACATTATGCTACAAAACTATTCATTACTCTCATTAATAATTTAAAGTATAACATGAACTATTCAAAACTGCTGTAAATGTAAACAAGAAAAAGGACTCTATTATTTTTTGGCCCAAAGATCATTAATCAAGAATATATTTTTTCCTACTCTTTTTCTGTTCTTTTACTTACCATGCTCTTACAATGTAAGCAGCAGCAGAATCCTATGACAATACTATACATTACTCAAGTCTATTCATGATTATCATATACCACCATTCCCCCACTTTCCCTGGGGACATGTAAAACCAATAAATTGCTATGCAAAGTGTGCAGGTCATCATTTAGAATAATATATTTTAGAAATCATAGAGGAAATCCAGGGCCAAAAGTGAGGAAACTATGCTTGAAATAAAAGGCATATTTGTACTGGGTTCTACTTGGTTTTTTCTGTCTGCTATTATTAGTAAAATTTTGAGGTTTTACTTTTGCAAACATGATGACTGTCATCCTCACTGATGACAGGATGACGTGGTGACTGCGAACACACTGTGTTCTGTTTTACCGATTGCCTCTTACTTCTCAGCTTCAGAGAAAACTGAGGCAGGCTTATGGTCACCACTCTCGATCTGAATGGACTACATTGAAACAGAGGGCCAGATAGGGCATTAGTCTTGATCCTGATCTGCAGGTGTGGGCAACTGTGTGCAAAAATGTTATCCCCTCCCTGCACCTTCTCCCCTTTAGGGTGTGACTTTGCATCCCCTCCCCTGAAGAGGTGGAGTCCTTTCCACCACCGCTTGACAC
The DNA here is from genome assembly GCF_001698545.2 of Rhinopithecus bieti. Taxonomy (NCBI): domain Eukaryota; kingdom Metazoa; phylum Chordata; class Mammalia; order Primates; family Cercopithecidae; genus Rhinopithecus; species Rhinopithecus bieti. The sequence continues at coordinate 1,755,111 of NW_016807891.1, forward strand.
TGGGCTGGCTTTGAATCTTGTAGTAGTCACCAGAAAAGGACAGAGGGAGCACAGGTGGCCTCTGAGGCCTTGAATGGACCTGACATTCTCTAGGAATCCTGGAAGAGCCTGGAGCTGCCTGCTGCAGGAAAGAAGGCCACAGATGGGGCAAACCAGGCTCTGCAGCTGAGGGTACCCCAGCTCTCCAGCCCCCAGCTAAATAGCAGCTGACCACATGCACAAGGAAGCCCAGCCAGGGCAGAGGAACCACCTGGGAAGCCCGCATGCTTGTATAACCACTAATTTCTGGGGTGGTTTGTTATACTACCAAAGCTAACTGATATGGCAGGTTTGCATCCAAAACCTCAGTCTATTTCCTAAAACCTGAAGCATCAATGCAGATGAGTATCGTAAATTTCAAGTAGGGACATTCTGTAAAAAATTTCAACGTTCTTGGTTCTCCAACTGTCCTGTGCATCAGAACCATCTGCGGAATTTGTTAAATGCAGATTGCTGGGGCCTCCTCTCAAGTTTCTGAGTCAATTGTTCTGGGGTGGAGCCTGATAATTTGCATTTCCAACAAGTTCCCAGTTTTGCTAATGTTATTGGTGTTGGCCCCACACATTGACAATCACTGTTTTCTACAAACAAGCGGAATAAGAATAAAAGATTTCCTCCCTTACAAAATCTAATTCTTATAAAACTTGAAGAATAAACACATCTCTTTCAAAAACCCTATTACAGTAGGAAGTCCTATCAGATTTTAATGTAAAAAAGGAATTACATTGATTAAGCAGACATGCTGGGCAACATGAACATTAAACTGGAAAACAATAAATTATTCCTCCTACAGTCATCAGCACTTCATGAATTACCAATACAACAGTTTATGATCCTATTTAAAGCTTTTTTAAAACAGTGTAAAGAATATGAGTCACATTAAATACTATAGCAAGAATAAGCAGTATTTCCACATACTATCAATATTTAAATTTTTAAAATCACAGCAAGTGGAGCATTTATTGCTTGAGCCCGATTGCAGTAATATTTCAGATAGTATTCATGTTGTTGATGCCATCCCTGGTTTATGGAGTGTACACATTTTCATTTCAACTGTCTTACTTCAGTAACTTAAATATATGTGCAGTCTCTGAAGCTCTGAGTTTTCCTGGCAGTAATTCCTGACTTTTTTTGAGGCACAGAAAGCTATTTCTATCCAGTCTCCTTCAATCTGTGCATCCAACAGATCCTCACCGAACGCTGAATCCCTAAAGACATACAATTCTTCAATGTCAATTCATTTCGTTTAAATCAATACCAAATTCATCATTTAGAAAACTGACTTTTACTTTTAAAATGAGCATTATTTGTTCTGTTTTCATTTCAAACTCATGATTATTAGTCCAATTTAAGGCCATTTTAAATTTCATTATTTTATAAACTATAAATATATCTAATGAATAATTTTAAAGCAACTACTATTTTATATAATAGGACTACTTTCCATCCTATAGATACTATAGAATAGTTAATCTCAAGGCCTATTTTCTTAAAGATGAAAGTGGCAGATACAATGTTTATTTACAATTTTAAAATTTAAAATTTACATTTTATTTAAAATTTTATTCCTACTATGCTTTCCTAATAATTTATATAGCTTATATATTATATAAATGCATTAATATGTTATAATATATTATGCAATTCTATAACAATGTACATTGTAATTCATTATTATAAAGAATAGGTAGTATGCCCTTATAATTAAATATATTATAATAATGTATAATATATGCATCATATAATATATAGCATATATATTTACTATATAATACATACTGCATATCATATATTATAACATAATTATGTTAATAATTGATATAACATAAAATATATATGTCATATAATATATACAGTATATATACACATACCATACATAACAAATATATAATTATAATACATACAATTTATGTTATTATATTTCATTATATTCCTACATGTTTTATAATATATAATATGTGGTATTTTAAAACAAATTACGTAAGTTTGTGATTATGTTTTTGATTGAATAGGTAATCACATAATTTTGACCCCCTATAATAATGTGTGATACCACATTTAGTGAGAACCTTTCCCTCAAATGTCATAGTTTAAGGAGACTTTCATCAACTGTGTTGCAAATTTTAGTGGAACAGTATGTAATCACTGACCAGCATCTCAGACAGACTTTTAAACCTAAATCTAACTTGTGTTTTCACACAGCAGCATAAGTCTAGCCTCTCTTTACTAACAAAATATCAACAGTGACAGCAATGTAAGTCTAACTGTGGTGCCTTAGCTAATTTTATTCTTCTGTTGTATCCTTCAAGCTGACATTCATTACAATATACAACACACAAAGAGAACCTAGGAAAGATGGCAGTATGCTAAGTTTGTGCAGTGGGAAAAGAAGAAAACCCAGTTTCACAGGTGGGGTACAGAATGTGGAAAGTTCTGGCAAAGCTGTTGGATGTCTACTCGATAGCCATATAAACATCTTTTGGACCAGCAACTTCACTTTTACATTCAATGCTAAAAAATGACTGGCAAAAAGCCCATAAGAAATGCTCTATACATGAGGAGGATTTATCACAACATGATTATCATAATGAGAATATTTCGAATAACCTAAATATCTAACAACCAAAGGAGAGTTACATACATTGCACAAAAAATTAACACTTACGAAGAATTTTAAACACATGTGAAAAAAGGCAAGCTACTAAACTGAAGACAGAATATGAGCTCAAATGCATCATTAATGAAAAGAAAACATCGCAAAGGAACTTCCAAAACAAGCATAGTATCAGCTCTGCGAGTTGGAATTCTCTGAGTTTTGTTTCCTTCATTGCCTATTAAGGTACTTACATTATAATTTTTGCAACAAAACATTATTTTACAACATTGCATGAAGAAATACTTTTATAAAAATCTTTTGCCAGATTATATGAAAAAAGAAGTGTTCACCAATATTTGGAAGAGGCAGCAAGATAGGAATCAAGGATAAATTTAT
>NW_016807891.1:1758291-1812406 GCF_001698545.2 Rhinopithecus bieti
AAAAAAAAAAAAAAAAAAAAAAAAAAGAAAAGTAAATGGATGCATACATCATTAATATTGCAGGCTGGGCTCCACACCATTGCAATAAAGAGAATGCCGAAATCAAGTGGGTCAAGCCAATTTTTTGGTTTCCCAGCGCAAATAAAAATTATGCTGAAACTACACTGTAGTCTAAATAGCATTACTTAAAAAATGCACATACCTTAATTTAAAAGCACATAATTGCTAAAAATGCTGTTAACTGAGCCTCGAGCAAGTCATAATCTTGTTGCTGGCGAAAGGTCTTGCCTCAATGTTGACAGCTGCTGACTCAGGGTGTTACAGAAAACCGCTGGTCAGACACGAACAGGGCAGGAGACGGCACCCCCACCCAACTAAAACGGTCAGGTGACCCTCAGGTGATGTTCAGGCAGTTAACTGTCTCTCTAAAATAATAATTGGTTGCAGCTGGTACCAGGGAAAGCCGGCTCCCTGTAGATAGAAAACACCTGAAACTGGTAACAGCCGCTTCTTAATAAGATCTCAGGAGTTAGGTGAGTGGGCTCACACAGGTGCATTAAGAGGAAAAATGGTGGAGTTTAACTGGTATATGACCTCCTAGGGACATTCAGTTGGTAAGGGAAGATTGCCCCAAGTGAGCATTAGTACAACTCCAGTAAACACACTCTGCATGCTCCCCTCCCAAGAGCTGGCAGGCCACTGTGCATGCAAACTGCCCACCCCGAGGGAGGAGTCAGGAGAGAAGGAACACAAGACCCTGGAAGTATGCAAACGTATAAAACCCCAAGTCAAAAGGTCAAAGCTTGCACTTGTTTTTCAAGTTGCCCGCTTGGCCCTCTTCCAAGTGTACTTCCTGTCTTTCCTTCCTACTCTAAAGCTCCTTCATCAATTTCACTCCTGCTCTAAAACTTACCTTGGTCTCTCCTTCTGCCTTCTGCCTCCTCAGTCGAATTCTTTCCTCTGAGGAGGCAAGAATTGAGGCTGCTGCAGACCCATAGGGATCGCCACCAGTAACAAGAACTATGGTTGCTGAAGGCGGGGGTGGCTCTGGTAACTTCTTACAGTAACACTGATCTTTGACAAAGCATACAACAATATAAATCAGGGGGAGAACACATTGTTCAGTAAGTGATGCTGGGTAAACTGGATAGCCACATGTGGAGGAATAAAACTAAATCTGCACCTCTCACCTTATACAAAAATAAACTCAAGAAGGGTCAAAGACTTAAATCTAAAATCTGAAACCATAAAAATTCTAGAAGATAATCCAGAAAAAACTCATCTGGACATTGGCTCAGGCAAACAATTCATGACAAAGACCCCAAAAGCAAATGCAACAAAAACAAAATAAATTAATGGGAGCTAACTAAAAGCCTCTGCATAGCAAAAGAAATAATCATCAGAGTAAACAGGCAACCTACAGAATGGGAGAATATATCTGCAAACTCTGCATTCAACAAAGGACTAGTATCCAGAATCTACAAAGAACTCAAACCAACAAGGACAAAAGAAATAATCCCATTAAAAAGTAGGCAAATGACATGAATAGACAGTTCTCAAAAGAAGATACACAGATAGCTAAAAAACATATGAAAAAATGCTCAACATCATTAATCATCAGGGAACTGCAAATTAAGGCCACAACGAGATACCACATTACCCCAACCAGAATGGTCATTACTAAAAAGTCAAAAAACAATTGATGTTAGCATGGATGTGGTGAAAAAGGAACACTTATTCACTGCTGATGGGAATATAAATGAGTACAACCTCAGTAGAAAGCAATATGGAGATTTCTCAAAGATTTCAAAGTGGATCTACCATTTGATCCAGCAATCTCACTACTGGGTATCTATGGAAAAGGAAAGAAGTTACATCAAAAAGACACCAGCGTGCATATGTGTATCACAGCATATTTCACAATTATAACGATATGAAACTAAGTGTTCATCAACTGATGAGTGGTTAAAGAAAATGTGATATATATACACCATGGAATACTATTCAGCCATAAAAAAGAATGCAGTAATGCCTTTGAAGCAACTTGTATAAAACTGGAGGCCATTATTCCAAGGGAAGTAACTTAGGAATGGTAAACCAAATGCTGTATGTTCTCACTTGTAACGTACAGTGGAAGCTAAGCTATGAGTGTGCAAAGGCATGCTGAGAGATATAATGGACATTGGAAACTCAGAAGTGGGGAGGGCAGGAGGAAGATGAGGGATTAAAAAAACTACACATTGGGGGCTGGGCATGGTGGCTCATGCCTGTAATCCCAGCACTTTGGGAGGCTGAGGCAGGCAGATCACCTGAGGTCAGGAGTTCGAGACCAGCCTGGCCAACATGGTGAAACCCTATCTCTACTAAAAATACAAAAAAGCCGAATGTGGTGGTGCTCACCTATAGTCCCAGCTACTTGAGAGGCTGAGGCTGAAGAACCTGGGAGGCCAAGGTTGCAATGAGCCGAGATGTGCCATTGCACTCCAGCCTGGGCAACAGAGCAAGACTCCATCTCAATAAAACAAACAAACAAACAAACAAAACCTACATATTGGGTATAATGTACACTACTTGTGTGATGGGTGCATTAAAATCTCAGACTTCACCACTATACAATTCATCTATCTAAACAAAAAATCACTTGTACCCCTAAAGCTATTGAATAAAAAAATTTTAAAAGGATAAAGACATAATAAAATAATAACAAAATTAAATTTGTTCCATCCATATACTCTCTTTCAAAAAAAAATTTCTTTGTAGCATATGATACTAATTTATAGCATTTTACCCACACTAGAACTTCCTTCAAACTTGCAGTTAATTCTCTCAACTCCTGTCACTGCCTTATCAACTACATTTGTGTCATATTATTAATCCCTTGTTGTCATTTCAACAATGTTTATAGCATCTTAATCAAGAGTAGAGTCTATCCCAAGAAATGAGTTTGCTCATCCATAAGAAACACCAACTCATCCATTCAAGTTTTAACATAAGATTGCAACAATTCGTTCACATCTTCAGGCCCCACCTCTGATTGCATTTCTCTTGCTGCTTTACCATATCCACAGTTACTTCCTCCATGCCTTGAACAAAGACGAAGTCATCCATGAGGGTTGAACTCAACTTCTTCCAAACTCCTGTTAATGTTTACATTCTGACTTCCTGCCATGAACATGAATATTCTTAATGGCATCTGGAATGGTGACTTGTTTCCAGAAGATTTTCAATTTACTTTGCCCATATCCAACAGAAGAATCCTTGTCTATGGCATCTATAGCCTTATAAAATGTATTTCTGAAGTAATAAGACTTGAAAGTTGAAATTACACCTTGATTCATGGGCTGCAGAACAGATGTTGTGTTTGCTGGCATGAAAATGATATTAATTTCCTTATACATCTGCATCAGAGCTCTTGGGTGATCAGGCTTGTTGTCAGTGAGAAGTAATATTTTGAAAGGCATCTTTTTGTTTTTCTAAGCAGTAGGCCTCAACAGTAGGCTTAAAATATTCAGTAATATGTTAAGTTCATGCAGTTCATGAATAATCCAATAGCATGCTGTAAACAGACACACTGTCCTCTAGGCTTTGTTGTTCCATTTATAGAACACAGGCACAATAAAATTAACATAATTTTAAGGGCCCTTGGATTTTTCAGAATAATAAATGAGAATTGGCTTCAACTTAAAGTTACCAGCTGCATTAGTCCCTAATAAGAGATTTAGCCTTTGAACCTTTGAAGTCAAGCACTGACTTCTCTCTAGCTGTGAAAGTCCTAGATGACATCTTCTTACAACAGAAGGTTATTTTGTCTACACGGAAAATCTGTCATTTAGTGTAACCACCTTCATCAATGATCTTAGCGAGCTCATTCAGATAACATGCTATAGCTTCTCCATCAGCATTTGCTGCTTCACCTTGCACTTTTATGTTAAGGAAATGATGTCTTTCCTCAAACTTCATGAAGTTACCTCTGCTAGACTCCAACTTTTCTTCGGCAGCTTCCTCACCTTTCTCAGCCTTCATAGAATTGAAGAGAGTTAGGGCTTTTCTCTGGATTAGGCTTTGGCTTAAGGGAATGTTGTGACTGGTTGGATCTTCTAGCCAGACCACTCAAACTTTCTCTACATCAGCAGTAAGACTTGCTTTCTTGCCATTCATGTGTTCACTAGAGTAGCATTTTTAATTACCTTCAAAAACGTTTCCCTTGGAGTCACAACTGGGCTAACTGCTTACTGCAGGAGGTCTAGACTTTGGCCTACCATGACTTAAGACATACCTTCCTCACTAAGCTTAATCATTTCTAGCTTTTGATTTAAAGTGAGAGACATGCAACAACTCTTCCTTTCATTGAACACTTAGAGGCTACTGTAGGATTATTAATTGGCCTAATTTAAATATTGTTGTGTCTCTGGGAATAAGGAGGCCTGAGGAGAGGGAGGGACATGGAGAACAGCTGGTCGGTGGAGCAGTCAAAAGACACACACAACATGTATTAAGTTCACCGTCAAATGTGGCTATGGTTCATGGTGCCCCAAAATACTTAAAATAATATCAAAGATCACAGGTCACAGGTCACTATAGCAGATCCAATAATAATGAAACTTTTCAAATACTGTGACAATGAACAAAACGTGACACAGTAACACAAGTGAGCACAGGCTGTTGGAAAAATGGCACCAATAGATTGGTTGACACAGGGTTGCCAAAAACATTCAATCTGTAAAAAATTCCGCATCTGAGAAGTGCAATAGAACAAAGTACAATCAAATGAGGTGTGTGTATACTGTATATGGAGTTGGCTGTTGCCAGTGTGGAAAATCAACTCCTTTTCTTTCCAGCTCCTAGAGTGAGTTGTTATGTATTTCAACAGGGGAATACAGATTTTCCATTTTATTTTTATGTATTTTTTGGCTATTCATATTTAGTAGCACAGCCTGAAAGTGAAGCTGGTACCTCTTGGTTGTTCTTGTTCTGTTTTGTACTAAAAAGCACCAGGCTGATAGAGGTCTGCATAGGAAAAGGTAAGGCAGAGGTGCTCTTTTGTTCATCCAAGTATCAAAAATAGTACCAAATACACTGAAAACACATTTGAAGTACTCATTTGAAGAAGAATGATGTTTTTGTTTCTCAGTCTATTTTGGGGGACAACATTTCTTAAAAAATTTGGTTGTTCTGGATAGAATGAATGAATTGACGGATTTGCTTCATAAGGTTCTGAACTAGAGAAGATAACAATCATTAGAGAAATGCAAATCAAAACCACAGTGAGATACCATCTCACACCAGTCAGAATGGCGATTACCAGAAAGTCAAGAAACAACAGATGCTGGCGAGGTTGCGGAGGAAAAGAAAATGCTTTTACGCTATTGGTGGGAATATAAATTATTTCAACCACTGTGGAAGATGGTGTGGTGAATTCCTCAAAGTTCTAGAAGCAGAAATACTATTTGACCCAGCAATCCCATTACTGAGTATATACCCAAAGGAATATAAATCATTCTATTTTAAAGATACATACACACATATGTTCATTACAGCACTATTCACAATAGCAAAGACACGGAGTCAACCCAAATGTCCATTGATGATAGACTGGATAAAAAAAAAATGTGGTACATATACACCATGGAATACTGTGCAGTCACAGAAAGGAACGAGATCATGTCCTTTGCAGGGACATAGATGGGGCTGGAAGCCTTTATCCTTAGCAAACTCAGGAACAGAAAACCAGACACTGCACGTTCTCACTTATAAGTGGGAGCTGAATGATGAGAATACATAGACAAAAGTAGGGCAACAACACACATGAGGACCTGCTGGAGGGTGGGGGAGGGACAGCAACAGGAAAAATTGCTAATGGATGCTGGGCTTAAAACCTAGGTGATGGGACGCTCTGTGCAGCAAACTGCCATGGCACCCGCTCACCTGTGTAACAAACCTGCACATCCTGCACATGTACCCCAGAACTTAAAAGTTGATGAAAAAAAAAAAAATGAATGAATCTGCTCAACACCAACACACCTACAGCTGTTACAGGCCTTACATAAAATAAGTCAGAGCCATCTGCTAAACAGACAGAGACTCAGACGAGAATCTCTTTGCACCAGAAACCCTGAGCATGAGGGAAAAGGACAGACAGCACCTGTCCTGGGTCTGGCATGTGACATTCTTCAGAGACCCTTCCGCATCTTGAATGTATCCTCCTGATAACTCCTTTGAGACAAGTAGGACAGAGTACTTACCTCTTCATATTGAAAGAGCTCCAGAGCTGCAGCTGAGAGAAGCCATGACCAGAAAGACCCCATCCCTACCTCAGGGTCTTGTGGGATTAGAAGCAGCCAGAGTTCCAGGTGTCCCCAGACAGCACACAGGGTTTGCACACAAGAGGGGCTGTTGTAAGCAGAGCAACTTCAGAGGGATGCTTGTGCCAAGATATTTGGGAGGCCTCCTCAGGGGACACCCTCTGGTCCCCGTGTCTGCAGAGGTCTTGGCCAAGCTCTGCAGCTGCCCCCTCCGTTCTGCAGGAAGCCCCGGGTCCTCAGGAAAAGCTACTGCAGCCCCAGTAGGTCCTGCTCCTTATAAGCCCCTCCCCAGGCTCTGCGCTGGCCTTTTGGACACTTTTCCTCTGGATTTTCCCTCCAGCCTCCCCACTAAGCCAACTGTGAGTATGAGAAATTCTGCGGAGATCTGGTACAATAGCACCTTCCTTGGCCCTGGAAGCCCCTTGTCTGCAGGATCCAGTTCCCCACTGTGCCGATCTCTTCCTGCTCTCAAATACCCTCCTCCTGCCTCTCGACCTCTTCACTGTGCAGGACCCCCTGACTTCCCACTCACTGCCCAGCTGCAGGCTGTGGGAGTAAACATTTCTGTTAGAAGAAAGTCAGACAAACAAAGCTGAAAAACAGAAATCACATGAGGTGGGGGTAGGTCTGGAGGTGACCTGACCAGAAGTCACCCTGTACCAGCACAGAGCTGGACAGGCCTTGAGGTCCGGGCTCTCAATTCCCTGAACCAGATTCTGAAGTGAAGGGATCCCTGTGAGAGATTTGCTCTCCCACTGCCAGGATGATGCTGCAAGCCCTTTCCTCTGAGGGGCAGGAATAGTCGTGGCCAGGCAAGGTCACAGGCATTTAGACCTCAGTGTGCAGGGCCAACCAGGCCAGAGACACCAAGAGCCTAAATCAGAGGTGAAACCACAGGAGAGACCCCAGAGTTGCAGAAGAGCTTGGGGGATTGTGTTCTGGAGGGCTCCCCAGAACAAGCTTCCAAGTAAGGTTGGGTGGTGGGCACTGAGCCTATTTAACTTCAGCCGTCGTACCAGATGACCAACCGAGGAAAAGAGTGATGACAGAGAGGGTAACTGTGACCTGCTCCAAATATGAAGAAACACATGCATCACCAGCAGCTAACAAAACAAGCAGCATCCTTCAGAATTCAAGGATGAACTTAATGTGAGAGGGCAGAGTCTGTGTTTCCTTATTAATTTTGGTAGTGCTTATAAAAGCAGGAAGCCAATAGTCCTATCAAAGAGGTATTGTAGAAGAACACTGGAGAAGAGTATTCACAGAAGGCAACAGCAAGAGAAAAATACAGTTCTTTCTAAGCACCAAAAGAAACCATCTCCCCTTTTAAAACAAGTAAATAAAACAAAAGCAAAACAAACAGACCACATGGCAAGACTATGTATCCGTACTGTGCACACATGTAGGTATGGATCCAACTGTGTGTTCACTCACAGCAGAACTGAGGCCAAGAATGATGACTGTATCGATAAATGCAAATAGCACTCCCTCATCTATTAAAACAAGACTTTCAGGTTACAAAACAATAACTCTATTCTGTATACCAAAGACTCACATTTATGTATGTATGTGTGTGTGTGTGTATGTATGTATGTATGTATGTATTTCAGAGACAAGGTCTTGCTCTGTGGCCCAGGCTGGTCTTGAATTCTTGGCCTCAAGCAACAGAGACAATTAAAATATCCCAGAAAGCTTAAAAACACAGGAATGTAAATGAAAATACCAGGCAAAAGCAATAAAATATAATCTGAGGTTAGAATTTGATATCAGACATCATGAAATTTAGGATAAAAACTATTTAAAAAAAGACAAATACAGGTGCTTTATAATGCCAGAGACTACAATGAACAATCAAATTTCTTAAATACAGTTGACAATATTCCACGATCTATGAAATTCATTTCCAAAAACATCAAAAGGCATTTAACAAAATACAACAACAATTCTTTATAAAAACACCCGGTAAAAGAGGAGTTGATGGATGCTTACTTAACATTGAATGTAATTATGTAAATACAAAAATTTTAGTCCAAATGCCAGCTCTTACTTAATATGGAAACACTGGAGAGATTCCTACTAGAGTGAGAAAAACTGCACAGATGCCAACTGTCGCCACTATTATTAAACATGGTAATGGATGTATTAGACGATGCAATGAGACAAGAGAAAGCAATTAGAGACACCGGAATTGAAGGAGAAAAGACATAAAACAATCTTTATATGCAGATAAAACTGGGTGAAGACTCAAAAGTGCATGAAAAGACTGTTGAAAACAATATGAGGATTCTTTCAAATAGCAGAACATGAATTTCAAAAATCAATAAACCCAATTTAAAACAGAAAATATAAAAAAAAGAAGACAGTGTCAGAAAATATATATAATAAAATAATTGAATGAATGAATCACAACAGATGCAACGCTTTGGCACATAAATGAGATACATGCTAAGCCTAGATGAGGAACTGAGAACACTCCTGAAAGAACGGTTCGTGGGGATATGCATACATGGAAAAAGTAATGTTTCTGGATGAGATCACAAAGTCACCACTTCTCTTTAGGTTTAGTTATAATTTTAATGCAATCCCCATAAAACATCTACATGTTTTATTTTTTTCTGAGGGTAGGAAGTCCATTATAAAATGTGTAATATTATAAAAGATCTAGCAGATATTAAACATATAATTTCCAAAAATAAAACAGAGTGGTCCTGGCACCCACAGAGGCTAACAGAAGAAAATGAAATCGATGAAAAGACCTGAGTGAAGTGGAGATGAAGCACAGGAAAACAGGGTGACCTTCCAGTAAACAGCGCTGGGCCAGCTGGGTAGCCACATAGATAAAGATGACATTGGATCTGCATGTCACACTTTCCTCGGGGACAAATGCCCCATGAATCAGTCATCTAAGTGTAAAACTGAGCTCATGAAAGTGCACTCCTCAATAAGCCAGCAGTGGGGGTGGAGGGAAACAGACTTCTTGAATATGTCTCCAAACACACTATAAGACTGATAAACTTACAATAGAACTTTCGTATGTAAAACATCACACCAAAATGCAAAAGACAAGGTAAAAACTGGGGAAAACTTTGCAATTTAAATCAAAGGTAAATGACAAATATCCCTGTGAATAAAGAACTCTTAAAACTGGAGAACAACCTAATGCAATAAGGGCAAGACCATGAACGAACAGTGGAGAGGAGAAAAAATACAAAAGTCCTTTGGACACATGAAAAGCTGCTCAAGCTCACTTATAACAAACAAAATGCAAATCAAATCTGCCTTGGGATGTCATTTCTCTAACTGTGTGACAATGTACTCTCCTGTTTGGCAAGCTGCAACCCAGGCACTCTTAGGGACTACTGGGGAAGCAAAGCAGTCCAAGTCCAGGGGAGGGAAATCAATATCTAGCAATATCATGCTCATCCTTTGCCCTAAAAATCCTATTCCTTAGAGACTATCCCAAAGATACACAGGCGAAAATGGAAAAAATTATTCACTGTAGCATTGCTAAAAGATTGAAAATAACTCCAATGTCAATCAATATTGGAAACATTAATGAATTAAGATAAACAGTGATATGAAGCATGCAGCCAAAAAATGAGCTCTATATACTGATACAAGTAAGTAAAAAGATAAAAACCAAAGCCAGCAGAATTGGTCACCAAAAGGGGCTTGAAGAGAACAGGACAAAAAGAGTAGCTATGAGAAAGATTTACCCAAAATCTCTCTGAGATTATATAGAGATAGCCATATAGTTATAAGTTTGGAATTACGCATTTTATATATCCAAAAAGTCAAACTAAATTTTACAGATGAAAACTGCTGAAAATGTAAAACAAAGTCAACCCAACTCTATATCAGGGAGAATCACAAAAACACCAAGAAAATATTCCAAGGGATGTCAGAACACAATGTTCTGACCCTATGTATTTTGTGAAATGCAGCTTTAGAACAGAGACAACAAAAAAAATCTTAACACTCAATCAGTGGTCATAGTATTAGTGTTAATACTGTTGTTTCAAAAATGTATATTATATATAAATATGTGTATGTGCTCACATATGTATTCTAGAATAAAACAAGAATAAACAATTATTTAAAGGTGTTGAGTACATAGATTTTAAATGTAAGAGTATATTCAGGCATAAAACTGAAGTACCGATCTCATAATTTTAAATTTAAAGAAGAAATGTCAGCACAAACTCATGGTCCCTTTCTCTTCAAAAACACTGCCTTTCTAGTTCTGTCTCCTGAAAACACATGAAAACAATGACATGGAGCAATGAGCCCTCCTTAACCACCATTCCCATCCCTGCTGTGGAAAAGGAAAGGTGGAGGGTGTGTCAGGGGTATTTTGTTGTGCAGAAATCCAAAAGTTAAGAAAGACTCACGGGCTGTGTCCAAGAATGCAGAAGTGAACATCATGGGGCTCCGACTAGCCAAAGAAGGGATACTTTGAGCATCAAAAATAATGGCTGTAACTGATAGAAACACATCAAATACATAAAACATTTAGGATAATATTCAGGAGTATCCATCTAAGAGTTTATGTGATACCCTCCAAAAAGAAAGCACCCCCCCACCAGAAAAATTAATCACCAAGTAATAGGGCACAGATTCCTTACTCTGAAAATTAGCAGTTGTTGAGAAAGTTAACAATTTGTTCTTATTTTCCTATTCAAGTTTCATTTCAGATAAACTAATTAGCCCTCCTCATAAGTGAAAATTCCTTACACGAAAATTTCAAGAAAATTAGGGAAACAAATGAAAGAATGAGTCCAGATCAGGGTGAGCGAGAGATGAAACCAGGAAATGAAAGGGAAGTGAGAGAGGGAGCGGTGGAGGCATCAGTTTGCACCCTCTGAGTCCACTGATCTATCTCAGTCCCAGGAAGACAGGGACAGAAAGACCCGCTACGTCTCCTGATCGCACCCAATGGGAACACACACCACCTGGGCAGCGTTTTTGTCCTCACCTCCAAAAAACAAAAGTTAAACCAAATCTAATGAAGTCATTAGAGGTACCATTCAGTTTACAGAACGTATTCGGTACAAAGACCTAGACTCAAGCTAAAAGCCCAAGGAGGTAGTAAATGAACAAATCCAGAATGTGAGGCATCGTACTGCCCAAGACAGAGCTTTTAAGATGAGCAATTTAGAGGTATCAAGTTGGACAGGAACAAAAGAGGAGAGACTAGTCTGGATGAGAAGACACACAGGAGGCACAACATGCAAATGCAATTAATGTCCCTAATGTGGAATTTGACTACATCAAACCAAATGCAAACAACAGACGTTTTTGAGACCAACAGGGGCAATCAGAAAATAGACTGGGTTGTGTCATAGCAAGCAGACATTGTTAGCTTTGTTAAGTGTGGTAATGGTATATCAGTCAGGGTCCTATCACAGAAATAGAATCAATAGGATCTACACCAGAAAAACAGAGAGAGTTTAAGGAATTCACTTATGTAACTGTGGTGGCTGCCAAGTCTAACATGATGAGGGAAGGCTGGTGGACTAGACACACTGAGGCAGGAGCTGAGGCTGCAGACTTGAGGCAGAATGTCTCTGCTCTGGGAAGCCTCCAATTTTGCTCTTAAGGCCTTCCAGCGGATGGGGTGAGGCCCACCCAGAATTTCAAGAACCATTTCCTTGAAGTCAGTTGATCATAGATGTGCCACCATATCTACAAAATCCCTTCAGAGCAACACCTAGATGAGTGTTTAACTGAATTACGAGGTACTATGGTCAGCCAAGTTAATACATAAAACCATCACAAATATCATGGTGGTTATATAAGAATTTTGGGAGCCAGTGGCAGCTTGAAATGAACCATGGGGGGTATAGTTACGCCTTGGAAAACAGCAACCACTATAAATCAGGGCTTTTTTTCTTTATTTTTTTTTCCTCTGACAGGTGGTTTACCAGCACGTTATCATTCTAGTCATCCTTTATCAAGTCAAGAAAATGTGTGTACATGTCCACTAACTTATACATTGACTGATACAGACTGATACATTGACTGATGGTTTTTAGGGTTAAAAACCACTAAAAATAATTAAATGTCATCAGTACGACATGCAGTATTACTCAGCTAAGCATCTTCACTGGAAGGCACTAATTGATACTTGTTATACCCCAGTTTAGGGATTTCAGCCATCAGGAGGTAGGCTGTGACAATACCGGCTGCTGTAATTCTATCCCCTGTCTCCCATGCACCAGTCTTGCCACACTGCTCTCAGTGGGCAGTTGATCAGACATTGCTGAACGCCTCAACTCCAAACCTTGGAAACCCCCAGAAGTCAAGAAGTTTGTGTGTCCCTCAGTCACTTGATTTCTTTTTTCAGGCATTCAAAATTCCTTTCTTCCTAAGAACGTTTCTCCAAAAATGTCCTACCCTCTACACCCTGACTGTAGCCTCCGGCTGAGGTCACATTCTCCAAAGGCACAAAACCATGTTCAATTTCTGCAGCTCCGTTCCCCACCTGTGCTGACTTCCTATGACTTAGTTTTCTCACCTGTAACGTGGAGACAGCAGCATCTTCTACCTCAAAGGGCTGTTCTAGCTCCAGTGGGCTCTTTGGCTCAGCCTCTCATAACCCTCCATGTGCCTGCCTCTTTAGCTCAACTCCTGGGCCACACTGCTCTTTTTCTGGCTTATCCGACATGGTTATATGTCAGCATTTATTGATTTCTTTTGTATCATAAATTCTGTTGTTGACATTTTGAAAAACATCTGCTGCTTCCTAGGATTTTTCCTATCTCTAAGAAATTTCTCACCATGAAGGATCACTGGCTTTTTAAATCCTCATTACTGGATCTGTCACTGTGTTTCCTCCTATAAAGCAATATGATGGTGTTTGGGGGACTCTGGAAGGGCATGCTGCATTCGGCTGAATAAGGGACAGAGAATGCTGTTTCCACGTAGCTTGTGCGTGCAAAAGGCCTAGACTTAAAATGTTCAGGATAAAATAGGTCCCGTTAATCATTCATCTGCAAAAATGCATGTTTCAACTCTGAAACGCAAAATGAAAAGATTTTTTTTTAAAGTAGCTTAGGGAAAAAATACTTGAAAGGCTTCTGTAATTAAACATTTTAGAGCATAATCATAAAAGCTGAGTGTGCGCAGTGCATTTCTTCAGTGAATCATCTAGCTCCCTGTGAAAGAAAATCAAGAACATCCTTTGCTAAATAATTTAATGCAATCTCTAAGTGATGGCTCATTTTTAATAAATATAAAAGTGATGCATGATGAAACCCTCATCTTGACTGGATAGATGTCCACTCTGTCATAACAACTTGAACTTAAGCCAAGCCTGAGCAGCCTCTCCTTAGACCTAGAACTTCTTGACATCTGTCCTTATTCTCACCATTTTTAAATTCTCTTGTCTCTGACATCACAGACTCACAGACACTACACATAGCTGGAACTTCTCCTGTGATGTGGATGCTGCTCCCCCTCTTCTCTGTACCTCTCACCCATCTTATTCCATGGCTTTGGAAAAATCGTAGGTTTACTTTTAAACCAGCCTTTCTCTTGAGTTCTGAACTCTCCTCTCACCCCTGGAATTCTTCACCTGTAGAGTGGGAAACTCCTTCACTCCCTCCCACCTGTGTCTCCCATTTCTCCTCTCTCCCACATTCAAAACTTGCAGCCAGTTAGCTCCTCCTGCTGTTCTCCATCCTCATCCATGACATGAAGTGCCCTGGACTCTTCCATAATGTCTCCTACAATCAGATGGACTGTGTATAAAATATGGACTCTGAAACTTTCTCTGTGACACTTTCTCATGAATAGTAGCTATCATTATTCCATTTTGTTTGATAGGAACTTAATAAATTATAAGCCTTCTAATAGAGAATAGTTAATGTTGATTAATGAGGTTACAATATGCATAGTGTATATGTACACACTTACTCATGTGTGTGTGTATCTTAACCCAATTTGGCTGTGTCCCCACCCAAATCTCACCTTGAGTTGTAATAATCCCCATGTGTCAAGGGTGGGACCAGGTAGAGTAACTGAATTAGGGAGGGGTCTCCCCGCATACTGTTCTCACGGTAGTGAATAAGTCTCATGAGAGCTGATGGTTTTATAAATGGGAGTTCCCCTGCCCAAGCTCTCCTGCCTGCCACCATGTAAGACGTGTCTTTGCTCCTCATTCACCTTCAGCCATGATTGTGAGGCCTGCCCAGCCATGTAAAACTGTGAGTCAATTAAACCTCTTTCCTTTATAAATTACCCAGTAGCAGGTATGTCTTTATTAGCAGTGTGAGAACACACGAATACACTCTACTTCTTTATAAAATGATTTTCTTTAAAAAAAGATCATACATAAGAAAGTCTATCTCATGGCAATGATGTCTTCCTAATTCTGCTTTCCCTCTGTGGTCACACCAACAACAGAAAAATGCACTCACAGTGTCCAGGTATTGGTACATTTTGCAGCATTGGTGGGAGACAAAAGACAGGAAATGAGGACATGGCCCTTTTGTTGCTCCCAGGTGAGCTGGGGTGAGAGCACTGGTCAACCTGCTGTGTCCTGCTGTCCTCTCTCAACCCAGGGGACCCTGAGGAGTCTCACATCAGCTGGCCAGCCTCACAGCCCAGGGCAGAATCAGTCCCTTCAAATGCCACCCTGCTGCTCCTAACAGAACCTCCCACTGTTCACTCAGCATTTTCTCTGTGACACATTCAGTAAATACTAAAGGATTTATTATCCATCAAATCTGGAAACTGATCTGTGATGTTTCATTATACCCATTTTACACATGAAGAAACTGAGGCTCAAAGAAATTAAGTCACATACAGTGGACAAGCAGTAAAACCAGACTCAGAGTTCAGTGTTTCTGGCTATTGCTGCTCCAGCACTCACACCTCCCTGTTGTGCCCCTAAACCATGGCCACATCCCTGAGGCCCTCTGTTTATAGGACATTGGGCTCCCACATCATCCAAGTCATCATTGCAACCCCCACCCCAGCACTGCAGTCTCCCTCATATTATTTGCTTATTTCCCCCACAGTACTCACCATCTTCTCACAAGTATATAACTTACTGATGCACTGCATGTTATGTTTGCTCCTTCTCCTGGTAGAGTGTAAGCTCCATGAGAGCAAGAGGTTTCATTCCTTCTGTTTCCTGCTCTAGCTCCAGGGCCTAGCCTCTCCATAATTACTTGTTGAACTGAAGTAAATAACAGTGGGTAAGCACAATGCCCTAACAAGGAGAACAGGAGTCAGTTTTGAGGCTTTCAAAAATATCTTGTCCATCACCCTTCCATCTGGAATCCTCCAGTGAACCTTCTTAGCTGCAATGGAGTTGACATTTACAACAATGTAAGAAATGCCTCTAGCCAGCCAGGCTACCACACAAAAGGGAAATAAATAGATTGCAATCAGTGAGTTGAATTATATGAAAATGTCAACACATTTCTTTTCTTTTCTTATCAAGATGATCATTGCACAGGGTTTAACCTAAGAAATGGTGGCCAGACCATGGGAGCACAAAAATCTTGCCAACAGGGTCAGAAGAAAAAGGAAAGGAATATTCTGAGAGTTGTGCTTTATTCAAAATTCACACACCGCTGTCATTACTGCAGAAGTTTATACTCTTCTTGTGCTTTCTGATTTCAGCAAATAAATTTTGCACAAGAAGTATTGTTCAAAGTGCTAATTAAAAAGTTACTCAAATACTCAAATGCAGCCTAGACCCCACTGGTATCAGTATCTTTATTACTCACCTGTTGAACAAAGGAGCTGCACCACATTCAGAGTTCAGGAAAAGATACTCTGGGACACAGGAAAACTCACTGCAATCACGAGTACCTATCACACTGTGCCTGGCACTGTGCTAAGAACTATCCTTGCAAATCTCCCCACAGTCCTCTGAACTGCTGCTGTTACGATTACGATTTTACAGATGAAACCAAGGACAAGTGGTTTTCCTGACCAGGGTCTTCATAACATGTGCACAGTGACACTGAAAGTGGCCTAGTTCAGTGGATTGCAGACCTGTGCTCTTAACTTCCACTCCACACTCCTCACAGCAGTGTGCATTAACACCTGTGGTCTGTGGCTCCCCAGTTTATCCTCTTACAGGGGCCCAGCTCAGGAAGGGAGGCTGGAGCATGTCTTAAAGTTGGGTTTGCAAAGCCAACACCATCATTTTACATAGCTCTGTAGTCGCCTGAGGGGGTTGAAAAAGATCACAGAGGAGGCTGAGCACCCATAAGCCAATCCCTTAGGTGCATGGGCTGCTGTGGAACACCAGCACTTTGTAAAAGTCCTGTACGGCACATTGTAATATGTCCGAATGACACCTCCTGGCCTAAGTTCCTAAAACCTTCTGCATGATGGAGGGAAGCACTGGCCCCACAGCTGGTGCCTGCAAAGCAGAGCTGGGCCTGAATCCAATGGTCCCTTTAGAGGGTCCCTTTTCTCCTTAAATACCACTGGAGGGACAGAAACAGCCCCTTGTGAAGGTGGAGCTGATTTCACACCCCTTAGCATGGGGAAGGCGGCTCGGCTCCAACAAGTTCAGCTGTCCTGACATCAAAAGATTCCCCTCACACGCCCTGAGGTAGAGGCAATGGTTTTATCTGGATCAGACCCACTCCCATCACAAAAGTGTCCCAAACAGGCTGCACATGCCTGGTATGTTATCCTTAGGTTCTCTGTTATACAGCTGTCTCAGGAGCCCATGAGAGTGCCATGAGGATAAGTCACCTGATCAGCCACCTGCAGGCAATTCTCTGCCAAAGGCACCAGCAGCTGATGAGCGAATGTCACTGTCAACATCCAGGGGTCATTTATCAAAGATAAATGACAAGGATCTTTGTCTCAGAATTTTAATCCTGAAATTCCTTAATCGCATGGACCTGTTCTTCAGGTTTTCTACTACAATCACGGGTTTACTATATGTCAACAACGGGCTTAAATTGTTGAGTGGGACAAAAACACAACTCACAGAGATATCGAAGTCAAGGCATATACTGTTTCAGTACATCTGATATGGAAGTGGAGAAGGCAACGATAGAGACAGAATGTGAAGTCAGCAACTGCAATGTCATTTCCATAGGTTATTTTATTGATATTGCCATTGTTCACTTCTCCCAAGCTAAGGTAGGGTTAATTCTTGTTACTTGAGGTAGTTATGTCTATAAAGTTGCCATGGACACTGAATTAAAGAAAACTGATCCATTAAATACAGGGTTACATTCCTATGCATCCCTGGTCACAATATTTTCATCAACAGATCAATGCAGAACCTTGTTTTATATGTGTTTCTGTTTAAAGATACTGTATTTAACATAGTATTGATTAATTATCATTCAACTATATGAATGACACCAATAATTAATTTTGGAGTTACAAAGAAATTCCAGAGAATAGGCAAATTCACAAATATGGAACCTGCAAATAATGGAAACTGACTATATTTTCACTTCATTCTGACTCTACTCAAAAATCAAGGTTAAAATGTTGAGGTTTCTGAAGGCTTCTAAAATTTTACAGTGCTTTCATTCTACAGAAGTCCACCATTATAAAGTCACTGTTGTGTGGGAAAAAAACTGCTCAGTTATCTGAGAACTTTGTTCATGTCTAATAGCTCTAAATGCCCAAGTCTGATGTTAAATTCTGTTGAACGTAAACATCCCAGCATCGTGAGCAAAGCTGAGCCCTGTTTGGTCCTACTATTGACACACGTGGACAATGTCCTATACTCAAAATAGAGTTTGGCTGAAAATGAGAAAGAAACCTAAGCTGGTCTTTTAATAGTCAACACATTCTCCAACTATTCTCAGGGCCATGATTTTCCAATTGGAACTACAAGAAATATTTTTGGATTCTTAAGGAAACGTATGTTCATGTAATTAACAGCTTATATGCAATGAGAGTGTTTCCTGAACTTAGAAATAAGCTATTGTATGTCCTGAACTGTCCCTGCTGGCCACAGAATCTAGAACTTGCTGGGCATTTCTGCTGGAAATTCTGATTATGTCATATGACTAAAAGGATAGGTTCTCCCACTGGCAGATGTGTTAAGTCATGAGTGAAGAGGCATCAGGCAGCAAGAAGAAAAGCTGTAGCCAAAACCAAGCCCAGGGTTTCCACAAATGGCTAAGCACAA
This sequence comes from Rhinopithecus bieti, assembly GCF_001698545.2. Lineage (NCBI taxonomy): Eukaryota > Metazoa > Chordata > Mammalia > Primates > Cercopithecidae > Rhinopithecus > Rhinopithecus bieti. The sequence continues at coordinate 1,776,724 of NW_016807891.1, forward strand.
TGCTAGTATTCCAAAAATATCCATTCTCTTCTCTGGGCCACATTTAATGTAAGTGAGCTTACATCAGTTCACTTGAGAATGTTGGAGAAGCATTGACACTGATCTCACAGAATCTTCATGTAACATAGCCCAAGACCATGGCACAACATAGCGACCACATAGTGTGACAGTGATACTCCTTGGATTCTGTCGCAGCCTGAAGAAAACACACAACGAGAACTCATAATCCCCTCAGTTCTTATCTGATCCTCAAAACACACCCGACTGAATGGGTTTCCCAGGTAACCTAACACCAGAAAGAAGATATTTTGGTTAGCGATAGGAGCACTCTCTTAATAGCAATTGAATAATAAATTGGCATTTGGATGAGAGTAAATTAATTCACCACTCTCAGATCTTCCCTATAAAGCTAGGAAAGAGATTCTGGACCCATGCAGGCCTCCCACAGCACAGACGCTGAAGGAGTCTTGGCTGAGACCATTGGTTCTTTATAACCACAATGTGGGAGACACACTTTGTAGAATCCCACTTCCATCTTGCATGAGCTAGATCCCTTTTCCTCTCTGTGAAACTCACAAATAGTCAGAGGAAAGCCTGCAGAGGCTACACCAGAAACTAGCAGGTAGATATGCTCCCAATTATAAAAGCATGCTTCTGCATTTATTAAATAGCCTACTACAGCACTTAAGAGTTTGTGTGCACATCCTAAGAATATGTGGAGTTCGTATGTCCTACACTTGACCTGGGTGGCTTCCAATTTTCAATAAGGAAAGAAGTGTCCATGTTATATCCAGACTCTGATCCCATCTTCTTCAAAGCTGTCTCTAAGGTGAAGGTGGCTTGGAATGCAAGGCAGTGAATGCAGCGCACACAGCGTATCATATCTGCAGTTCAACTATGCCCCATATGTTAAAAGAATAAGGGACATCTTCTGATATATGCAGATGTACTTTACTCCTTTGACTTTAATTTAGCATTTCATTGGATGAAAATGCTAAATTGATTTATCTAGTTCCCAACTGATTACCATTTAGGCTATTCCTTTTTTTCCCCTCCTATAATAGACAATGCTGACACGAACAAACGTCTCCCGGAGTCCCATGCATGCATGTAAGACCAGTGGGTAGCTGCAAATATGCAGAACTAATTAGGATGGGTCTTTTCTTTTGCATTTATTTGTCATCATTCTTTCTTTACTTAAAATGTTTGCTTTTCATGCATATTTAGGAAACTCTTCCATATATTGACGTCATGGAGAGATTTCCCTCTGCACTTTTATGAAAACTTTACCAGTTTGCTTTTCTCATCTAGATTTTAATACACCTAGAATTTGTATTTTTAACTGATTTGTATTTTAGCTAATTTTTAATTTGTATGACATGAAGACATGACAGGACTGATGTAGGAACCTGATTTTTTCCAAAAGATAGTCAATTTTTTTCTTTTGTTATTTCATATATTCATTTTTTAAATGTATCAAGTACTCCCTCCTGTTCTCACTGTTTTAATTTCACCCCTGCCACATAAACAAGTCTCTTTCTGAGCTGGTCATTCTGCTCCCATGGTCTCTTTATCTGTATCTGGGCCAATACAATACAGTTCAATTCCAGTATTTTATTTGATTTATTAAAATAAATCTTCCATTTTTTCCTTTCTTCAAGGAATTTGGCTTATCTGCTTACAAAAACAAAAGTTATCTAATTGTTCCACAATTTTTGGAGTGATGTGTTTTGTGTTTTTTATGCTTCTTATAATATTTCATTCTTCGGCTATGTCCCTCATCAGGAAGTAAACACTGTGATGAAAGTAATTTTTGCATTTCAGGAATATTAAAGAAATATAGCTTGGTGACCTAGCGATTGTATGTGCGTGCGCACACACACACACACACAAACCATGTACAGTTTTTTTAAGTTAAAGACATTGAAGAGATACTGAATTTTTTTTTAAACTCAGCAACCAATTTGACAATCTTTTAAAAAATTAATAAAATATGCATTTGCCCAAGTAATCGTTTACTCCTTAAGTAGTCTTGATAAAAATAGAATTACTGCCATTTTCTTAGAACATCTCAGTAACTTTATTCCACTTCACAATCCTTGATAAAGGCAAGGAAGAGGGAAGGCTAAGAGTGATGGAGTGAGCATATCTGAATGGAAAGAAGGAAGGAGCAGTGATTTCCAACCTGGACATGTTTTTGGCAAGTCACTAAATCTCTTTTTGTATCTCATCCTTGTTTTGTTTCATGTTTACAATGTGAATAACACCTGCTGAATATATGTATTAATAGTTTGAAATGAAAAATGTGAACATGCTTTGTATGCAACAAAATCCTGTAGCCAAAACCAAGCCCAGGGTTTCCACAAATGGCTAAGCACAATGCTAGTATTCCAAAAATATCCAAAAAACACCATCTTACACCCTTACTGAGGTATAACTGACGTACAATAAGCAGTACATATTGAAAGTGTACAATTTGATGAGTTTTGACATATGTAAATACCTGTGAAACTATTACCACAATTGAGATAGATAAAGAACACAGTCACCACCCCAAAAGTGTCCTTGTGCCCATTGTACCCATCCCTCTATGTCTTGGTCAACATTGTATATAATCAGCTTTTGACTTTTAGCAAATCTACATTGTATGTAGCAGTATTTCGTTGGGCTCTGCATCTGCATTTGCCTAATAGGTAAGAATGAAGTAGGATTCTTTCCCTCACTCCTTCATGGGCAGGAACTGAAGTGTGGGGGCTGGAACTGCCAGTTACTTCCATGCCAGCTGGGGCGAACTCCAGTCACTCAAAACTGCTGTGCTCAACCCCTCATGGGAGGCAGCATGCAGGTGAGCAGGTCCAGGAGCCAGGGTGAATGCTTTTGGGCCCTGGCAGGAACAAACCATGTACCAGCCCTGCAGCAGCGTCTGGTGGGGGTGCCCACGAACCCTGAAGCCACGGAAGGAGTGTTACAGTCAGGGTTCTTTTAGCTTTGTCATCAGTGGACAGCTTAAGTATTAACAGCTCAGTGGAAGGTCAGTGTTACAACCTTTTGCACATACACGCACATTCCTGTCCAGCGCCCAGGAGGAAAGAGGTCCCATGAACAAACTGGAGATGGTCAATGAAGGAGATTTTATTGCCAATGAAAGTGGCTCTCGGTGGGAAGGGGAGCTGAAAGGGGACAGAGAAGAAAAGTAATCTTCCCCCAGAGTCCAGCCATCCCCAGCCGGACTCCTCTCCAAAGCTATACTGTCAGACAGCTGTCCCTCTGAAGTCAAGACACTTCTTTCCAACGTTCAATGGTAGTCTCTGACATCTAGCTGCTTCTCCTCTCTGCCAGCAGAACCTGAGGTTTTTATGGGCACAGGATAGGGGTGGGGTGGCCATGGGTGGTTTTGAAAAAGACAACACTCCAGCGAGAAAACAGGGACGTATGTTCTCACTTTGGGCCACAGTTTCATGCTTGAGGGTGAGGCCCTCACTGGGGACCCACCCTCTTCTGCCCAGAATTTCCCTGCCTCCTGTCCCTATCAATAATACTGAGCATGTTTTCATGTGAGTATTTGCCATCCATCTGTCTTTTGTGAGAAAGTATTTTTTGAAGGTTTTGCTAGTTTTTTGTTGTTATTTGTCTTACGATTGTCAGTCTGCTTTATATATCCTAAGTAAAAGTCCTTAGTCAGATTTTGTAATGAGTTGCAACTATTTTTTTCCTGCCTGTGGTTTGCATATTCATTTTCATAACAATGCCCTTGAATGGTAACAGTGTTTAATTTTGATCAAATCAAAGCAACTTTAATAAAATTTTATCAGGGTTTTTTTTTTTTTGTTAATAGTTCCCACCTTTTTGCGTGTTATATTCAAGAAATCATTTTCTAACACAAGGGTACTAAGAGCTTTCTTCACGTTTTCTTCTAGATGTTTAATAATTTTCAATCTAAAATTTACATCTATGGCCCATTAACTTTTATACATTGCATGAGGTAAGAGTAGGAGTTTAGGTTTTGCACAAAACCATCTGTTTTTTTTTTTCAGCAGCTATTACTGATAAGCTTATACTTTTCCCACCGAATTGGCTTAGAACATTGTCAAAAATAAATTGACCATATATGCATGAGACTTATTTCCGGATACTCTAGTGTATTCCCTTGGCCTAAATGTCTGTTTTTACACCAATATCATGCTATCTTGATTACTGTAGTTTCATAATAAATCATGAAATCTAGTACGGTAAGATCTCCATGTTCTGCTTTTTCAAATTTTAGGGGATATTTTGTATTTTCATATACATTTTAGAACCAGCTTCCTACTCTCTATGAAAAAGCTTGCTGGGACTTCAGTTGGGATTGCACTGAATCTCAAGATGATAAATTTGGGGAGAATTAACATTTAACATTGTCATTGGATCCATAAACAGAATGTCTCTCCAGTTATCTAGCTCTTTAATTTCTCTCAACCACGCTTTACAGTTTTCTGTGTAGAGAAATTGCACATATCTATTCAAATTTACTTCTAAGTATTTCCTATTTTTGAGTTTGTATTAAATGGTTTCTTTCAGTTTCTAACAGGATGATTCCAACATGTAAGAATACAACATGCCTTTTTGGCATCTGCTGAAATGGTGACACACAGTGCACCTGTTGAAACAATACTTAAGGTGGTGAATCAAGAAAATTTGATTTCAAAATATTAAACCAACTCTGCATTCTTGAGATAAACTATATTTGTTCATGATATGTATATATCACGATATATATACACACTATCTATGTATATGTATATATAATGTATATTGTTCATGATATATATATCATGAACAAATGTAGTTTATTATATATAGAGAGAGAGAGAGACACATACACATGTGTATATATATATGTGCGTTACTAGATTAAATGTGGTAATCACTTGATAAATTTTGATTTGAATTTTGTTTAGAATGTTTGTGTCCATGTTCCTGAAAGATACTGGTCTGTAGTTTTCTTTCTTTGGAATGTCTTGGCTTTTATCAGAGTAATGGTGGCCTCATGACATGAGTTGGGAAATGTTTCCTATTCTATTTTGTGGATGAATTTCTGTAGAATTGAGATTACTTATTCTTTAAACTTTGGTATAATTCACCAGGGAAGCCATTTGGACCTAGGGTATTCTTTATAGAAAGATATTTAACCAGTTATTCAAATTATTTTCTACATATAGAGCTATTTCATTTATCTATTTCTTCTTGAATGAGCTTTACTGGTTCGCTTTTCAATAAATTTGCCCATTTTACCTATGTTGTGAAATTTAATGGATAGAGTTGTTCATAATATTTCCTTATTAAAGTTTTAAAGTCTGTAGAACCTATAACAGTAACCCCTTGCATATTCCTAATATTGATAATTTTATCTTCTATCTTTATTCCCAGTCTTTCTAGAGTTTTATCAATTTTACTAACCTTTCCAAAGAACCAGTTAGGGTTTCATCGATTATTGTTTTCCTGCTTCCAATTTGGTTGTTTTCTGTTCCTTTTACTTTGTTTTCTATTTTCTTAAGATGAAAGTTTAAGTTACTGATTTCAGTCCTTTCTTCTTTTCAGCATAAACACTTAATGTTACCACTTTCCCGCTAAGCCCTGCCTTAGGTGCATTCCACAGATCGTGACACATCATGTTTTCATTTCATTGAATTCAAGATACTTTCTAATTTCCCTTTAATTTCTTATTGGACTCATGGGTTATTTAGAACTGTGTTGGTTAACTTCCAATTGTTTATGAATTTTTCAGATTTTTTAATGTTATTGATTTTTAATTTAAGTCCATTATACCCAAAGCACATACTTTGTATGATAACAACCCTTTTAAACTCAGCAACACTTTGTGGCCCAGAATATGGTCTATCGTAGTAAATAAATGTTCCACATGCATTTCAAAGAAACCACACTCTTCATTGTTGGGACGTGTTCTATAAAGATGAATTAGGTCAACTTGTTTAATGGGACTTTTCAAATCTCCTACATCCTTATTCTTTTTCTTTCTTTTTGTCTCAGCAGTTATCGAGAAATGGGTACTAAAATCTCTGAGTAAACGTGGATTTTTACATCATGTATTTTGAATTTTACTAGGGGTGTAGGTATTTGAAACTGTTAGCTCCTCTTGATGTACTAATTCCTTTCTCAGTAGGAAATGTCCCTTTCTCACTGTACCTGCTCTTTCAGGGCCTGTGTGAGCACCAGAAATTATTTCACGGCTCTTTCCTGGAACTTTTTTCGTTGGCCTCAGTAGATTGCTCTTAGGCATGTGCCTGTCAGTACTCTGCTGATGAATTGGTGGGGCCCTCTACAAATCGCTGGAGAGCTCTTTCTCTCTCTCTTTCTCTCTCTCTCTCTGCAACTCTTCTCACACCTCTTGGTATTCCATCCTGAGAATTTCAGCATCTTTGTCTTTCCAAACTCAGAATTCTGTTTCCTCAACTCAGTGCAATTAGCGGGGGTCTGTTTGGGTCCCCTCCCTGTGTCACAGCCCACGGACTCTCTCCAGAAAGGAAACTGGAGCAATCCTAGAGTTCACTTCTTTTGTTTCCCTTATCAGGGTCAATTTCCCATAGTATCCTTTGACCAGTATCTTAAAGCCATTGTTTCATGTATTTTGTCCTGTTTTTCAGCTGTTCAAGGTGGGGAGGTAAATCAGGACTCAATTTCTGCATCACGTTTGAACATGAACATACAAAACACTATCTACTTGGGAATGAAATTATCCCCTCGCTGGTTTTAACAGAATACTTATTAATCTCAGCTTTGAATTTATTGGACAATAAAATTATTAAACCCAGCTTATTGAAAAATAATTCAATTTAACATAATTTGTACCAGTACACAGAGCGGTATGTATTCATGGAAACTTGGGAACTAAAGCTTTTCTTTAAAGTGGAAGCTGAACTTAAGCAAATGAAAATGGTCATAAATCACGTATCATGGAGTGAAAAGACATTTATTTAGCAGAACAAAAACTCTACCCTTGGCTAAAGATAGTTTTTGATATCTTACCCCTAACAGAGATAAGCAGCCACTTAAAAATTGTGCCTTGTTTCCTCTACTTTTCTCATTGATTCTCTCTGAGGTAAGCAACATTCCCTATACTTCAGATGGCTGGAAATTCCCTCCTGGTAGTATGAGTTTTCTGCCTGAAGCAAAGTCATGATATAGAAAATGTAAGTGGTCCTCAGATCTCCATCAACCTGCTACCAGCAGTTCAAACCTAAAATCTGAAAAGCTGAAATCACCTTTCAGCTCGCTGACCCCTGCCCTCCGCATGATAGCAGACAGGCCCAGCTCCCTGGATTGTGGACTGTGCAGCCTCGTACAGCTCAGTCTTAGAGGGGCCTGCCTTTGGTGAAATGCTCTGTAGTTGCTGTTTTCAAATGCTTAATAATTTTTGAACAAGGGGCTCCACAATTGCATTTAGCACAAGGAGCCATGCCATATGGAGTGGATTCTGCATACGGACTAGGTCTAGATGTGAATTTTAAGTCTGCTGGGGCTTTAAACACTCCAAAGTAAATGGAAAAGTAGAAATAAGATTCTCACAATTTCCATATCTGAGTTCCTTCCTTGGTACTTGTTACTGGTTGAATGTTAGTCCCCTTCCCCACCAACACAAAGATATGCTGAAGGCTTAACCCCCTAGAACCTCAGAATGTGACCTTATTTGGAATAAGGTCATTGTAGATGTAATTAGCTAAGACGACATCATACTGTTGTGGGGTGGCAATATGGTTTGGCTGTGTCCCCACCCAAATCTCATCTTCAATTGTAGTTCCCATAATCCCCATGTGTTGTGGGAGGGACTCGATGGGAAGTGAGTGGATCATGGGAGCAGTTTCCCCCATGCTGTTCTCGTGATAGTGAGTGAGTTCTCATGAGATCTGATGGTTTCATAAGCCTCTTGCACTTCTCCCTGCTGCTGTCTTGCAAAGAGGGTGCCTTGCTTCTTCTTCACCTTCTGCCATGATTGTAAGTTTCCTGAGACCTTCTCAGCCATGCAGAACTGTGAGTCAATCCAACCTCTTTCCTTTATAAATTACCCAGTCTTGGACAGTCTTTTACAGCAGCATGAGAATGAACTAATACAGGTGGGCTCCTAATTCAATATGACCAGTGTCCTTGTAAGAAACTGGCATGTGAGGACAGAGACATAGAGGAAAACACCACGTGACAAGGGAGGCTGAGATTGGAGTATTGCAGCTGCAAGCCAAGGGACTCCAGTGACTGTCAGCAAACCACAGAATATTGGGAAGACGCAAGAAGGATTCTCCCAGGATTTCGGAGGAAGCATGGAACTGAACCTTAATTTCAGATTTCTGGCCTAAAGAACTGAGGCATTTCTGTTGTTCTAAGCCAGGAACTTTGTGGTACTTTGTTCTGGCAGCCCTGGGACATGACTGCAGCAGACAACCACAAATATTGCAAAGTGGCATATTAACACAGCATCCTAGCTCTGTTCACCACTCTTGGCAAAGCTTTTCTCTCCTAAATTCTGTGCCTGGTGAGCCTCCCATGGCCATTCCTCATTTGGGTCACACTCTTCAGAGATGGCAAGAGGAGCCATGACCTCAAAGCCATTACAGAGGGTGGAAGCCAGTGCTGGCAACTCTAGATCTCCTGGGGGAGACCCAGGCATATTTCACAAGCAGAGAGAAATACCAACATCTCCATGCTTATGGTGCTAAAGCTAAGATCCGGCAATGATTACAAACTCACAAACTCCAATCCAAGGCTGCCATGGTTTACATGTTTATGTCCTCTGCAAAACTCAAGTTGAAACTTAATCCCCAGAGCAACAGTGTTAAGAGGTGGTGCCTTTAGGATGTGATTAGGCCCTCACAACTCCACCCTCATAAATGAAATTAATACCTTTGGAGTGCTCAGATAGCTGTCTGGCCTTTCCATCTCTTCTGACATGTGAGGACACAGCAACAAGACTGTCTTGGAAGCAGAGAGCCATCCTCGCCAGACACCAAATCTGTCAGTGCCTTGATCTTGGACTTCCTAACCTCCAGAATTGAGAGAAATAAATCTCTATTATTTACAAATTACCCAGTCTGTAGTATTTTGTTATAGCAGCAAAATGGACTAAGACAAAGGCCAAATAGTTCTAAAAAGTAAACAATGAGAACTCAATATTCACCTTTAACTCAGAGAAGTGTTTTATTCTGGCTAAAACTCCTATTAGAGGGCACTAATCTTTGGACAAAAATAGAAGGTAAGCTGTCTGGCCAGAGCAGTGTTTAAAAGAATGAAATGGACTTTCCTTATGCAGGATGGGGCCTCTCCACCTCATCTCTGAGAACTCCTCCAGGGACTTTATCACCTCTCCTCTGAGTCACATGCTTGTCTCTGGCCTGGGGGTTGGGAATACCAGTTATGAGCAAGATGACACAAAGGCTGGGCCTGATGGGAAGCTGATGGTACAGCAATGAGATAATTAAAATCTACAGGGCCTGTTAATACCCAAACCCATTCTACGAAGAGGAAAATTACAGTTCCAATGAGACACACACATTAACAAGGCACTGCAAATGTAGAGAGCAAGAAAAAAATACCATGATAGTATAAAATATTCACCTGCTTTCCCCCATACTTACTCAGCATGAATCTAAAAGTTTACTGTGAAGTCTCCGATAGGCAAATGCCTTTATTGGATTTGCAGGTATGTACTTCACTCCTCCCTTTATGACTTGAGTGAAAAAAATATTAGTTGCTGCTAAGAAAAAATATATTTGAAATACAGAATACCAGAGTTTAGTGAAGTGTTGCTTAGCAACTTTTCATAGGAAATAATTTAAACTCTGAATTTATTTTTTCCTGAGAATTTGCTGCTCTAGCCTGGAGTCTAGAAGTCACTCTCTTACATTCCAGCAGGTTCTTTGCATGCCTGCATGGGTACATACACACAGCTCTATTCTGATGGAGACGAAGTTGTATTCGTCACAAATTATCTGAAGAATGTTTCTTGGGATAGCAAAACAGCATCCAAGACTTAATGCTGAAGTAGTTGGAATTCCATGACAAACACAAGGGAGATGATGCAGAAGCCCTAAGATAGCCGCCATTGAAAACACCTCCATTGAAACTAAGTCAAAAACAGATGTTTGGGAAGCTCAGAGAACATTTTTCCTCCCTTGTAAAAGTCCAGCTCTTTCAGGAAAACACTACAAATCCCAGACTCCACTCACGCCTCCTTGTGGAGCCCTTGCGTTGCCTTCCCTAGGAGGCTCTTCCAGATGCCCTGAGAGCTGCACACATAGACAGTGAGCTCTCGAGACAGTGAGCAGCACTGGGCAGGCTTCAAGGGAGGTCACAGGACCCTCGGTTGGAACCGCAGAGGGGAAGCTGGCGAGTGGCTGGACTGAACCCTGTGTGGCATCCTGGTGAATGCCCTTCCAGTGCCCTTTGCACCTGATGAGGTTTTCCTACAGGAAGGAATGGGGCCAAGCACAGGCATATAGGAGCTAAGGCAGACCCAGATGAGAATACCAGCACAAAGAAGTACAATTATAAGGACTCCATGTATAATAAATCTCTTTAGAAGAAAGTAGAATTTCAGTTTTAGTTGATTCCCCAACAGTAATGCTGCCTAATATATATGTGGGCTATTATTATTCCTTGGGCCAAGTTAGTCCCATTTCTCTTATTGATTCATGTGAGGAGTGAAAAATACCTCCAAATGGAAATATCATCTGGCAATTCGAAACAGTGACAGTACCATATTTTTGGCATCTCTGAAGAAACTGCTCCCTTCCCATGAAGTTTTTCCAAATAACATCAACCCAAAAGTGGTTCAAATAGAACAATCCAGATTCACAAATATGTCCCTTTCACATCACACAATAATCTGTCATGTGTCAGGGCACAATATTGTGGGGGACGCCCTAGTCACCAACGACAGTGGGCATCTGGAGAGTCCGCGTGATGGTGTCAGGATGCCAAGTTCAAATTCTGGTCCTCTTCCTCACTGTGTGACTTTGAGGAAGTTGGTTAACTTCTCTGGGCTTCAATGTTTTCATCAGCAAGATGCAAGTGATAATAGTGTTTACCTCACAGGGCCATACAGATCAAATAAGTTGTGTATGCAAAGTAACTACATGGTGCCAGAGGCCCTTGGAAGTGACTCTGATCATTCTACGGTAGAAGAGGCAAGCGCACAGATGCAGTATTTGTGCACTCATTTGTTCCCACAATTTTTGTGATGTGATCACTATGTGTGTGGTGCTGTGTTGTGCACTGGGAAAAGAGCAAAATGTCCCAAAGACCATACAGTCTTTATTTATTTATTTTTATTTGTACAAAGTTACGGGGTACAAGTGTAATCTTGTTGCATGCATAAATTGCATAGTGGTGAATCAGGGTTTTAGGGTATCCATCATCCAAATAATTTGCATCAGACTCCTCAACACACATTGGCTGTAGAGGTGGAGATGGAAGGAGAATCACAGAGCCTGTGTGCAGGACAGAGGACAGTTTAGTCACGATTCCAATTTTCAGTACCTGGAGCCCATGCTCCCTCTTAAGAAAAGCACTACAGGGAAAACGAGAAGCAGAGAGAATTTTCCAGAAAGACCAACAGAATTGTCCATTCAAGCAAGATCAGGTCTGGGAAGGTCCAAGTGAGGGTTAGGGTAAATCCTCAGCTCGAGGCACAGCCAGTGTATTAGTCTGTTCTCACGCTGCTAATAAAGACATACCCGAGACTGGGTAATTTATAAAGAAAAGAGACTCACAGTTCCACATGGCTGGAAAGGCCTCACAATCATGGTGGAAGGTAAATGAGGAGCAAAGTCATGTTTTACATGGTGGCAGGCAAGAGAGTGTGTGCAGGGGACCTCCCCTTTATAAAACCATCAGATCTCATGAGACTTATTCACCATCACCAGAACAACATGGCAAAGATCCACCATGATTCAATTACCTCCCACCAGGTCCCTCCCAAGACACATGGGGACTATGGGAGCTACAATTCAAAACGAGATTTGGGTAGGGAAAGAGCCAAACCGTATCAGTCCGTTTGGTTTCTCAACAGTCTGGCTGGGAACTCACAGTAGGGATAACTCAGAAATGCCTCCTCTGCTCCAGAGAGCCAGAAACATGAAAGTCTCCCAATAAACACACTGCAGGCTGAGCCCAGATCAGCTGCACTTCCCTCAAATGCACAGGTGTCATCAGGATAGGCATGGTTATTAAACAACAAAAACATATCCTCATCTTTATTGTTAATGGAAATAATTTTAACTACTTTTTTTCTCAGGTGTGTGCTTCTTCGTAGTAAGTCCAAATGCCCCTGCTGAAAAATTACCCTGGCACACAGCAGCACACAGAGAAGAGTTTCTTGGGTGCACAGAGACAGGCTTTCTAGGTTGCATTTTTCTACTTTCATTCACATGCTACTCAGTTCTTCCAGTGGTAAATACATTCTTTGGTCACATTCCAAGTGACTGCACTAAAGGAAAAGCAAAAGGATTCTGCACCATTTCAAAGGCTAAGAGAGGCCTTTATTTTCTTTCATTTTCACTCATTTTCAATAAAATACAAAGATGTTTGCACACTGATGTCCTATTTTTGTAAGAAAGGACACACATGCACATGCTGAATATCTGACATCCTTTTGGGTAACAGGACAAAGAAAGTCTCTTCTTCCTAGATAAAAATGTTAGCCTTTCGAGTTGGTGGTAATTTAACAGATCCGTAAAATAATTTCAGTGCGGTCTTCCTGCCAAGGCTGAAATGGGGTTGTCAGGAATAGAAGTTTCTATTGAACTCTATTCAATGAGCCTTAGTACGAGAGAAACGCAGAAAGCTGGAGTCGGATGCAAATATGGGTCAGCTTTCCTATCCTTCCTGACCGTGATGGCTCTGAATGAGCAGAAGACATTATAGGCAATCCAGCCTGCCTGAAAAAAACCATTTCAGAGGAGGGTCCTAAGTCAGTAATTATCAGCCGAGATGAAATGGATCCATGCTTGTCAGAAAAATCATTAAACAGGCTGGGCATGGTGGCTCACATCTGTAATCCCAACAATTTGGGAGGCTGAGGCAGGAAGAATTGTTTGTGGCCAAGAGTTCAAAACCAACCTGGGCAATATAGCAAGACCCCATCTCATCTTTTAAAAAAAGAAAGGAAAACAAAATCATTAAATAAAATGTCACCTAAAAGCTTAGGGTTTACAAAGTGAATCAAACTTTTTGTTTGTTTGTTTGTTAATGTAACAGGCAAGAAGGATTTAATCAATGTCATGAATGTAAGAATCAACAAGAAACACTTCCATGACAGGAAGGGCAGAGATAAACCAACAATGCCCAGCATGCTGACGTGCCTTGACAGTGCTCTGTTTATTTACACGGCAGTGTGATTGGACCAGTTATTTTCTCTTTACATTCATGAGTGTTGATTTGTTTCAACATGACATTCACACACAAGAATGTCTCTAATTCCTTAGAGACACTGGTTTGTATGACAGCAAAAACCCCAATTACTTTTGCACTAACCTGATAAAAGTCTCAAAACTTTCCTAGCCCACATTTAATTTCAAGGTGGATTTGAAGTTTAAGGGAAAGCTGACATCAAGAGCAATTTCCAAATCTAAGAAGGACGAGTGAACCTCAGAGCAACACTCCACAAGATGGAAATGCCTGTCCCACTACCAGAGAGTACCCACTTAGGGTGCTCTGTTAGGAGTTGAACTGTGTCCCCTGAAAAGATAGATTCAAGTCCTAAACACCAGTACTTGTGACTATAACCTTATTTGGAAACAGGGTCTTTGCAGAAGTCATCCAGTTAAGATGAGGTCATTAGGGTGGTTGTAATCCAATATGAATGGTGTCCCTATAAAAAGAGAAGAGCCACAGAGGAGCTACCACGTGAAGACAGAGGCAGAGCTGGAGTGATGTGTCTACAAGCCAAGGAATGCCAGCGACACCAGAAGCTGGAAGAGGCAGGGGAGGATTCTCCTCTAGAGTCTTCCAAAATAATGCAGCCCTGCTGACACTGTGATTTCAGACTTCTGCAGACTTCTGACCTCCAGAACTGAGACAATAAATATCTTCTATTTTTTTCTAAGGCATGGAACACAACTTAGAAGAAGTTTGGTTACTGCAGCACTAGAAACGGATCCAATGTCTACCCATGGGACAAATGACTGCTCTTTTTGAAATCAGTGACAGGGCTCCAATAAACACATTCTGGAATCCTGAGCTTCTCTGTTCCTCCCAGTGGGACTGGTGGGCGCCACAGCAATTATGGGTAGAGACCTTTGCTGTGTTGTGTAATTGAGCTGGACAGAGAGGAAGAGATACACCCAGTCACTTACTTCTTAAAAATAAAATGATCCCACTTACTAGATGCACCAGGACAGAGAAAACATACTCCTCTGCTACTTCTGAGTTCAACATGTTCACGTATTTTTAAACCATTCAGAAAAATGAAACACAATCGCAGCATCACCCTCACAGCCATCTGAACAGCTCTATCAGTGGGGAACAGGAAGCACAAAGGAAAGTCATTTCACGAGGCAGTCAGGCAAGAGGCAGGCCAAAAAGACTTCCGTGTCAAATGCAAATGCTGCTCTGAACTCCTGGAGCCGGAAACTCTGCACAGACTTCAGTCAGAGGTTATTCTGTTTTAAAAGTTTTCATCCAGGAGGCAGCTACGTGGAACGGCATCAGCTGGGATGAGTGCTGGTAGCACAGAGCAGAGGGAACCTTCGGGATGGGGTGGTTTGTGCCGAACTAAAATAACGATGTTGGGAAAACCCCACCCCTTACAGTCAAAACCTGTGGCGGCAAATCTCTTGAAGGTTTGGGGTCTTTTTCCCTTGATTTTCCTTTTTTTCCCAGTTACTCCTCCCAAACCAGGTTGTTGACTTCCCCCCAGGGTCCCCACCCTTGTTCCTGCCTATACTTTCTCAGGGTCACACACTGAAAAATCACTCCTTTTTCTTGATCAAAACTGCCAACGTCACTCTTCAGTCAGGCTCTGGCAACTTCATACAATTCTGCTCACTGAGGGCTTAAGAGCTGGTTATTTAAAAGGCATTACAGAGAGGCCATGTTGGGTGATACGCAGGCTTCTCAGGCTTGGCACTGCTGAGTCTCAGGGCTGCATAATTCTTTGTCCTGTGTGTTGTATGGTGATTACCAGCATTCCCAGCTTCTGCCCGCGAAATGACAGTAGCACCCACCCATACCCGTCCAAGCTGTGACAAATGGAAGACGTTTCCTGATACAATCACACATCCCCTGGGGGTGCAATCGCTTCCCTTTGAGAAGCACAGGTCTCCTGGCTGAGAGCCAGCCTCAGGAGGCAGACCCCTTGGGCTCAAATTTCTTAGTACTTCAGCCTTCCTCCTGTGCCTTGGTCTCTGCACTTAGAAAGCTGAGGTAGGATGGTGCCTGGCTCATAAACGAATGAATGAAGTCATGTAAGGGAAGCCCTCAGAACAGAGCCTAGCACTAGGTCCAGACCATGCACATGCTAGCTGTCTGTGCTTCGTGCTCTGCACTAGCGATGTTGCTGACTATGAACTGCACTCAAGTCACTGTACAGTTTAGAGTTAACCTTATAAGAGGTCTGGCCTTGCCCTCAAATGCTGGAAGGTGATGTAGGCCCTTGGAATGTCCTGCCTGAGAAGAGTGTGTTTACATATCTGGGGGCTTAGACCCCAGGACAGTCTGAATGTGATTTATGATGGGAACTTAGAGCTCTGTGATGTCAGTGCTGCCTCCAGAGGGGCTGGAGAATAAAAGTGTCAGCCTCACCTCCGGAAGGCTGGAGACTAACGGTCAGCTGTGCAGGCAGTACATGATTGAGACGCAATGGAAACTCTAGACATCAAAGGCTCAGCTGAGCTTCGGCAACAGATAATTCTCTTTGGCCATTGTCACACGTGGTTGTAGGACAGCAGCACCATCCATGACTCCACAGAGAGGGGGACAACAGGGGCTCCACATCTGGTGGTTTTCCTGGGCTCTTCTCTTTGCCAAAGTGCCTCTGTATTCTCTCCATGTAGCAATCCCTAATCACAGCGATAACAGCTGTCACAAGTTCCGTGGGTTCTTCTAGAAAACTGTCCAATCTCTGGGTAATTCTGGAAATCCCCCAGCTTGCAATTAGTATCAGCAGTGAGAGTGGTCCTTTGTAGACTGTTCCCTCTGACTGTAGAGCAGGTTCATTCCTGCATCACTTTACAACTATGTTGTTAATTTAACCTTCTTCCAGTGGGAACCATTCTATTCTAAAGGATACTGAAAGCAGCCTGCTTTCTTAAGCACAGTCCTTTCCTAAGCAAAGTGAACCTGCCGCAACACTTCCTAATGGTTAATTAAGGGGTGTACATATGTGAAGTCTGTAATAAAAGACACCAGGGCTGGACACAGTGGCTCATGCCTGTAATCCCAGCACTTCAGGAGGCCAAGGCGGGCAGATCACGAGGTCAGGAGTTCAAGGCCAGCCTAACCAACATGGTGAAACCCGTCTCCACCAAAAACACAAAAATTAGCCGGGTGTGGTGGCACGTGCCTATAATCCCAGCTACTCAGGAGGCTGAGGCAGGAGAACTGCTTGAACCCAGGAGGCAGAGGTTGCAGTGAGTAGAGATCGCACCACTGCACTCCAGCCTGGGCGACAGAGTGAGACTCGGTCTCAAAAAAAAAAAAAAGAAAAGAAACCAGAAGGTAGACTTTTGCTTTTAATTTCATTTTAAATCCCCATTGCCATAGAATGGACAGGAGCAGCTGGAAGTGTTGGGCAGGGCTTCAAGCTCTAGGAGGGACAGGACTCAATGTCTCTCCAAGGGGCGTGAGCCAGTCCACTGCATGAGGCACACATCCTGCCATTGCTCCTGGCTTAGGAATAGTGGCCAAAAATAGCTGCAGCCACTGAGCCTGGCTGTGGCCTTTTCGGAGCATCATGCCCTGGGTGAGAGGACTGAGCAGACACAGCTGTGCACCTCCCAGAAACATCCCCAGGTCACGGGTTGAGCTGGCCTCCCAACCTGCAAAATTAACGCGGAACACCCAGGCTGAGCCTCATATACACTCACGATCCAGGGCCCCAGTGGCATGAGAAAGACAACCACAGAATGGTTAGGGTTGTATTAGGGGCAGAGGTGAATATATTCCAATTCAAGATGTACGTAAAAGCAAAAATGTCAAGGTACACAGGGACAGCTAAAACCAAGAAATTTGGCCAACAAATTCAACACCTGAGAGGAGTCAGTCTTAAGAAAATGACTATGAAACAAGCATGTTTATGATCCTTGGAGAGATCTTTAAAAGCAGGCAGATAGCGTCACCAAAAAAAAAAAAAAAAAAAAAAAAAAAAAAAAACACATGTTATAAAACAACAACAACAATAAAAACAGGTTAAAATACAAACAATAACAACAACAATCCTGAAGATGAAAATACAGACATCTGTCAATGAACATATCAAATGAGTAGCTACTGGCTGCCAATGGCTGGGCAGCATTCTGCTAAGGGCAAGGATAGAACACTGGAGAGACAGTCACATCCCTGCCCAGAAGCTTATGTTCCAGCAGCAGACAATCAATAAACAAAGAGAGGGGTGTGTCCATAATTTAAGGTTCTATAAGTCACCTTAAGTGCCATGGAAACACTCAAGCCAGGTGAGCGATGTTGCCTTACGAAGTGACAGATGAGGGTCAGGAAAATCGTTCTAAGGACATGCAACTTGTGGACAAGAACACAGACAAAAGGACCTTATTCTGATTAATTGGTTCTATTAAAAATAGTAACAATGATAAAGCAAACATTATATTACTGGAATATTCCATGTTCCCATCAAGTTAAACATCTGATGCCACTTACACCCTGTCCTTCCACACTGCATTAGAAATCCAGGCTAAAATAAGTAGACAAAATACTACATCAGAATAAGGTAAATTGAGGATATGAAAGGTAGAAAGAAAATTCTAATTACCTTCAGATGACCACACTATCTATACAAATAAATTAAGAGTCTCAGATCAACTCACAGAACTCAGAAGAGCCCACTGACACTGTAAGGTCAACATAAAAACAACAGTATTCTCATATATCAACACTGACCAATTAGAAAAGGTAATTTTAAAAATTCTGTTTATAAAATGGCAAAAAGACTTTAGGTACCTAAGATTGAGTCTAAGGAAAATTATTATTGATTTTATGAAGAAAATAGAGTCTCTGAAGCACACAAAAAGTAATCAGAATTCTTTGAGAGACACACCATGCCATTCGGTGAAAAGACTAAACACAAAAAGAGCATATTTCTGGATGTTTTCTATACTACCCTTTTATTAATTCTTAGGCTTTAAATATCTTTCATAACAAAACTTTAGAAATTCAAGATAATTTAAATCCAGAACCCAAATGGACTTTTCATTGAACATGACAAACTGATTTGTAAGAAAAGTGAGCTAAAACATTCTGAACAAGGAAGAGGTACTTGGCCTTCCAGATAGTAAGTCCTCTTAGAAACCTGTAACATTAAAACAAGATGGCTTTGGTGCAAGGAGAGACCATCAGATTCAGGCAACAGACCAGCAGGATCTTAACTGTTCTCCTATTTACATTACCTGGGCACTAGTATGCATGCAACAGGATGTCCAGGCTGCTGGGGGAGAAAATGTTTAAACGGTAATTTTAAAAATTACCTTTTATAATTGTTCAGTGTTGATGCACAAGAATACTATTGTTTTTATGTTGATCCTGCAGTCGTGGTGGGCTCTCTTATGAGATCTGTGAGTTGATCTGTGACTCCCAGTTTATTTGTATAGATAGTATAGTCATCTGCAGATAATTAGAATTTTCTTTCTCCCTCTCATGTTTACCTCACTGTTACCTAGTATTTTGTCTAATTGTATTAGCCAGGATTTCTAATTGAGTGGGGAAGGACAGAGTGTAAGTGGCATCAGTAGCACAGAGGGTGAAGGAGACAGCGGGGAGTGTGAGGGAGAGGAAGAAGCCAGGCAGAGCATGGGGGCCTGCGCCCAGCCCTCCAAGGGGCTCTAGTGGGAGAGTGATGAAGGAGAGATGATGGCTCCCGCTGGGTCTTGTGTCCACTATGAGTGGTGTCCTCTTAGAGCCAGGAAGACTAACTTGAGTTCACTTAGTCCAGCCTCCTCCCTTTGCACAAGAAATGGAGGCACAAAGAGAAGAATGGCTTGGCAGAGGTCACATGACTACTTACCAACAGAACCCACTGGCAAGCTCTTTCCAACTGAGGTACACCAACAGTATTCTGTCCCTTGACATGGCATTTGAGCCATTCTGTCCACACCCTCTGGAAACCCTCCCTGTTTCACCTCTACAGCAGTGTACCCTCACTGCCTCTCTTCTCCCCATCATGGCCCCTGTATTCCTTTCCAGATCCTTTTGCTGGCACACCCCTGGCTCTCAATGTCCCCACCAAACCTGTGGCAGCCCTCTCAGCTACTCAGTCACCCTCTCCCTGGATGGCTTCAAAACTCCATGTCTTGGTTGACAAGCTCTAAGTTAGTAGCTCACATCTCAGCCTAGGCCTGTCCCCTAGACAACACACCATTTATCATGCTGTCAGATGAATACGCTGGGAGCAGCCACCCACATAGCAGCAGCACTATGGAAAAAGCCAATAGTTAGACAACACTTTCCTCAGGATATGACCTGAGGCCCAGAGCCTCAACCGGTGCGAAATGAACTAACGTGGGTTTTTCGGCAGGTATCCGAAGCCACCCTTTCAATAGCTTGTGACCATGAGGAGGGAAAATCAGTGTCACAGAATTAGGAAGGGTCTTTAAGTAGGAAAATTCTAGTAATTGAGAAGGAATTTAAAGACAACAACCAGTCCTGGAGGGTTACAGGCACCTGGAGAAATAGGAAGCCTAGACAAGGCACTCCGGAAACAGAAGGACTAAAGTTGTCGAAACTGTGGTTCGAGATGTCAAACAAGGCTACGGACAGAATTGAAGTTCAGCTATCCCAAACAAGTGACAGTATGAGGCCCCGGCCAGCTCCTTGGTTGTGACACGATGGGTTTGCTAAAATGGGGACAGAGTGACTTTGACCACGAGTCAAAGACAGCTATTTCAAAAGCCTTCGTTCTCTGTGCCTGGCTTATTTCACTTCCAGTTAGACAGGAGGAATAAGATATAGTGACCTATTGGAATAACATATAAGTGATAACATGCTGACCATAGTTAATAATAATGTATTGTATATTTCAAAATTGCTTAAAGAGTAGATTTTAAAGCTTCTCATCAAAAAAAATATGTAAGTGACATGTTGCACATAATTAGTTTCATTTAATCTTATAGTAAACATATATGTATCCAATTATACACACACATATATACACATATACATCTATACATATACACATACATACAGATATAAATACATATACATTGTACCCCATAATACATACAATTATAATTTGTCGATTAAAAATAAATTTTGGAAATATAAATTTAAAAATTAGACTCCATTCTCAGTTATAGAACTCCTCTTTATAGTTTAAGGCCAAGTTGTTTACAGAACTAAGTATGTCACAAATCAAAACATAAAAGAAGTACAAAAAATATTTTCACACCTTACCTGGTCCCAGGGAGAGACGGTACCTCCAAAACACATGAACAGGTATGCCATGGCAACAAGGCATATCCATATCACCAACGAGAAGAGGCGCAGCAGCTTCTTAAACACAGACTCTATGCAGACCAGGATAAATATCGCAAAGAAAATCGCCAGGGCGGTCGGAACTGTTATTAGAAACGCCACATGGTCTTCAACTTCCTGAGGAGAGAAAAAAATACATGGAAAAGTTATCATTTAGAGACACTGTGATACCAGTGATTTATATTGCTAAAATGTTATCAACACTTGTCAATGTCAGAATATACTGGGTTTAAGAAATTGTTTTGAAAGTAGAACAGTTTGAACATTTAAAATTCAACTTTCATAATAAATAAACATGTTTTTCTAAATAGATAATCCAATGTTGGATATTTAAAATAGGAAAAACAATATCTCATCAAAATTACATCTTCCCTGATCAACGCAGAACTGGATTGTATTCAAAAGTGAATGTAAGAACACATTAATGCCAGGAGAAAATAAGACAAACAACTTCCCTCCCTAAATCAAAAGAGCAGAAATACCCTGGCCTTAGAAAACTAGCTTCCAAATGGATTTTAACCGTTTTATTTTAAAAACTTTTTTTTAATTATCTCAGTCTTTAAAGTGATGAGCTTTTATTTTAATGCATGGCAATTAATGTTTTGACAGGATCATAGGCTAGTAGAAAAGGGTCAGAAAGTGCTGAATGTGGAAAATGAGGGAGCAAGAAATGCACAGAGGAGGGCGCCATGTTTGTGATGTCTCTCTCAAGAGAGGTGGAGAAAAAAATAACAAACATGGCAAAAAGAAACAAATAAGCAAAAAGAAAACGGGCATTTATTATTCACTTCTTACTAACGCATTTCTTTACATTTATTTTGGCACACAGTTTTTTTTTTCTATTTATCTCTTCCTTACCACATGACAAAGACCCACGATTTTCCACTCTACACAAGTTCAGCTCCACATACAAACATTATGTTTCATTTGATTACACAAGCCTGGGCTTAGGCTGTAGCTTCTGCAAAACACTACGCTGGAAGCTTGGTACGGACAGCGTTTACTATGGATCAGAAAACAGTGTAAGGTCTTTAATCCTCACCCAAACGTGTTTAGCTACGGAAATATCCATAGACACTTCTATTTAAAAAAAAAAAAAAAAAAAACACAAGGCTGGGACCATATCTGGGACTTACAAAGGGACTGTCCATCTGGTGATCTCTATTCTTTACAGGTGGGCACAAGGTTCATTCCACCCATTGGCAGCTCTGACTTCACACTGGAAATGGCTCCATGCAAATACCAGGCAATGAAGCACAGGGAGATGGGGAAACAGAGCAGACCAGCCAAAAATCCACACAGAGTCCTGGTTCCCAAGGAGGGGAAAAGCCAGCATCCAAGCCCCCTTAACTGATGTCGTTTCCCTTTCTCTCCCACAATTACGTGTGATAAATGATGCCTGGGAAAGAGGCAAGAAGAACAAGAATGGTAAATGCTAGTAAGTGCTACTTGTGCTAAGCAGGCTTACATATATTAACCTCTTTAATCTTTACAACAACCATCCTGGTGGGGGCAGGCAGGGTGGAGGGCACTAGTGTTAGTTCCATTCTACAGTTGAGGAAACTGAGGCACGGAGAAGGGCTGCCATGCATTGTCCAGCTGGTGGGTGAGATAGGCCTCCAGCCTGGGGATCACCTATGGGTCTGTGGTCCTGCTGTAGACAGCGAGCTCAACCGAATGGGGCCGGTTGTTGCTGTGGCCAAAAGAACGTGTGTTTCCAGAATTGGCAGAAAACAAGTAGATCAAATGAGATGTTCTTATTCTCTCCCTCCACTGCTATTTTTATCTATGATTAAGTGCCTAAGTTACTACTCTTACCCTCAGACACAGCTTACAATTACTGCAAAAAGGTATTAGGTGTCTGCCAGGCTGCGAGCATTCCCCAGCACTCAGACACCACGAACAAATGGACACGTGGGACATGACAGCGTGTCATCTGAGGACATCAAATCTGAGATTACGATCACTACACACATGGAGCCATGAAAACTGATTTAATTTAAACCTCCCCAAATGAACCTCACTGAGCTGTGGACAGAAAACTAACCAGTAAATAATCAGGAAACCTATTTCCTAGTATGACTTTTTTTTTCCAGTCATTTCATTACCCCAGCAGGGGCGAAACAATTATTGACTTTACTGGCTCTTAGTTCTCCAGAAAGACTGAAAAACAGTGCAAAAATATGCATGACTATAAAGTGAAAATTAGTAAAGCAGGCAACAAGAAGGCGGTGATATAGCCCTTCCAGGAAGCAGAGGAGAAACGGAACGACCTGTAAGAGCTTTCCCGTGCTTCTCTTTTAAAGGATCTCTCTGTCAATAAGACAGAGACCCAATGTCTTATTTTTCTGGGTAAAGTATGTAAGACTTGATTTTGATTTTGGTTCTAAATCGTAAACTCTCTATTTTTTCTCTCTCTTTTTTAAAAATCAGATCCCTGAGATGTGATTTGTCGGGGCTGCAGTTGACTTCTCCACCATTAGTCACAGTGAGCACAGTGTCTGGGTCCTACAACCCTCTTAAGAGTCCTGCAAAAATGTTTAAATTTCTTTCAAAATGAGAGCAGCCAAAAAAGCACAAACTCTTAGGGTCAAAGATTACATACATCTTTATGACAATGCAGTTGCAAACTATAAAGAGGACTTCGACCTCTGAAGTCCTAATCCAGGTCATGATCCTCGGTGGCTGGTGGTGTGCCTGCCCTCACCAGGTGGGTGACATTAGCAGGCGGGTTCTGCACAGCAGAGGAGGAGCGTCAGCCTCAGACCATACACCCCCACCTCCAAGCGTGAGCCAGAGGCTCAGACGGCCAACAGCTTGAGACAGTCAGCTGCTGCTTGTGAGGCCTGTGACCCTAACCTTTGCAAAACCTGGGCCCACTGAAAAACAGAGACTTTTCAAGGAAGAGAACAGCTACCAGTTTATTCTGTATCTGCCTTTTGAATGCTAACTCTGAAGTTTTAAGAACCTTGCATGAGGATGTCATGGGAAGAACAGAAGACTATTCACTAGAGGATGTATGAGCTTATAGGCCACAGTGTTCCCTGGCCTCGCTGCCGGCATCATGCATTTTTCTTAAGGCTAAGTCAATGGAATTAAGTGGTGGGCACCTGTAGTCCCAGCTACTCGGGAGGCTGAGGCAGGAGAATGGCGTAAACCCGAGAGGCGGAGCTTGCAGTGAGCTGAGATCTGGCCCCCGCGCCCCCGCGCCGGGCGACAGAGCGAGACTCCGCCTCAAAAAAAAAAAAAAAAAAAAAAAAAAAAGAGACACCCTCAGACTAGGATGACAGCCCCCCTGCTCTTCTGTCCATAATCCGCAGCAGATGGAGAAGGAAGGAAGTCAGCAGGTACACCCCGAGCGCCATGTTCTTCTGATTGAGTTGTTTGCAAACATTAGAATATAAAACAGACTACTTTAAAATAAGCAAACTAAAACATTAAAATCATCATCAATCTCAATTAAATATTCCTATGTATCCTAACCCCTCCTCCCTTTGTGGAAAAAAATACCCTACAATGCAAACTAAATAAAATGTACTAAAATCCTTTCAATGTTACCTAAAATGTACTAAAATGCCTTTTTAAAAAATGGCTTTAACAAGGTAAAATAAAATTTACCATCTAATGCATACTAAATGAAATGTACAAAAATGTCTTTAAAGCACGATATTTTAACTATGGTATCATCCACTGTGATGACAATGGGTTCCTTCCACTCTAAGCATTTCATTCCTTCATTTTCCATGCATTTTCTGGTAATTTCAGATGGATTCTAATTGCTAGGCCTATTACATACCCATCACTTTTATTTCTTATGTGACAACTCCTTTGTTTCTTAGATGTTTTTCCATGCAGTAACAGCTTATCCGTATTTCCTTTCTTTTCAACGCACTTTTCTTTTCTTTTGTTAAATAGTACTATTTTGCATGTAGGTAGTAAAGGACAGTCTAATGTAAAATATTGCCTTTCTATTTAATTTTAAAAAATGATATTTTAGTGAAATGCTTTGAAGTCAGCAAGACCAAAGGTAGAAACCGATTTCCATCACTTCCTGCTGTGATTTTTCAGTGGGAGAAGCCGAATGTCCCTCAGCCAGCTTCTTCACATGCAGTCATCCAGATTTGGTGTGGCTTCTGGGTATTTCGTATGTCACAGGTGTACCACAAATGACAGTAATTATTAGGAGACATGAAATCAGCCTTTAGCTCTGATAAACATTTGACTACAAATGGATGTGTGGAGATATACTTTTTCATATGCATATAGATACATAGACAATTTTTATTCTTATCTACAGACATAGTCATACTCCATTTTACCATGAGGTGTGAAAAGAATAAATAGGCAATTATAATAATTTTAAACATCTGTAAAACTAATAAAATAGCCTCAAAATGTATGAAGCAAAAATTTACAAAATCAGAGAAAAAAGTAAACTAATCTACTAAGAGCAGACAATTTCAACTCCCCATCTTGCTATTGATAGGCCAAGCAAATAAAATAAAAATGCAAACAAGAAAAGATGTAAAGGATTTGAACATTGTAATTAGTAATCTTGGCCTAATTGAAAAACAGAATTCCACATGCAACCATTAGGTGGAAGAATATTCTTCTGAAGTGCATGTGGAATATTTATAAAAATCATGTGTCAGGCAACCTCCAAAGATTTCAAAGAAGAGGTATCACACAGACCCACGTTCTTTGATCACAACATAATTTATCTTAAAAGTTCATCACAAAAATGTAAATTAAAAGGTACCACATATAAGATAACTTATATGTTCCCCTCTATGTGTCCATGTGTTCTCATAATTTAGCTCCCACTTACAAGTGAGAACATGCAGTATTTGGTTTCCTATTCCTACATTAGTTTGCTAAGGATAATGGCCTCCAGCTCCATCTGTGTCCCTGCAATGGTCATGATCTTGTTTTCCATGGCTGCATAGTATTCCATGGTGTATAAGTACCACATTTTCTTTATCCAGTCTACCACTGATGGGCATTTAGGTTGATTCCACATCTTCGCTGTTGTGAATGCTGCTGCAATGACTATTCACATAAATGTGTCTTTATAATAGAATGATTTAGATTCCTTTGGGTATATACTCAGTAATGGGATTGCTGGGTCGAATGGTATTTCTATCTTTAGATCTTTGAGGAATCGTAATGCTGTCTTCCACAATGGCTGAACTAATTTACACTCCACCAACAGTGTAAAAGCGTTCCTTTCTCTCCACAACCTCACCAGCATCTGTTTATTTTGTTTTTTGAGTTTTTGTTGTTATTGTTTGTTTGGGTTTTTTTTGTTGTTTGTTTTTTTGTTTGTTTTGTTTTGTTTATTTACTTTTTAATAATAGCCACTGTCTGGGCACTGTGGCTCATGCCTATAATCTCAGCACTTTGAGAGGCTGTGGTTGGCGGATCACGCAAGTTCAGGAGTTCGAGCCCAGCCTGGCCAACATGACGAAACTCTGTCTCTACTAAAAATACAAAAATTAGCCAGGCATGGTGGTGCATGCCTGTAATCTCAGCTAGCAATAATCCCCTTCCCTGTATCCACGCCCACGTGTAATTCTCTTCTACACTGAGTCTGGCACTAGCCATGTGGCTCCATTTGGCCAATCTAATGGCAGGTGCATGGCACAGGCAATGACTTGAACAAAGACTTGGGCAGTAGGGCTTGCCTCTTTCCTCTTGCTCTTTGGAAGTCCCTGAACTCCATGCAAAGAAGCTCAGGCTAGCCTGCCAAATGAGAGGAGACAGTTGAGTGACCTGGCACTCCACTCAACAGCCATGGTGGACAGTCTGCCAACTGGCCACACACATAAATGTGGCTATTTTGAGTAATCCAGTGATTAACTAACATGCCAGTAGACCACACAAACATGAGACAGACCAGCAGAGATGAACTGGGAAACCTAGGTCAGAAGACCCAAGACCTGACCCACACAATTATGAGCTAAAAAAAAGAGTAGTTCAAATCTGTTAAGTTTTTAGTTGTTACACAGCACAAGTTAATTGATACAACCTTCTTCCAGGCATATGAAAGTTTGGCGTGGCTATGTAAGGTAACATAGCAGATGGTATTTTCCACACATGGGGGCAATCTACATTTCATCCCATGTATGCTTAACATTCCTTTTATCAAATTAGGTTCTATCCCCTTGGACTGACCACCTACCTGAGAGGGTCTTCATGATGCCTCAATTAATAGAGTATGGCAGAATTCCCTGACTTGAGAGACAGGGTCATAAAAGTGCCATGCAATTCCATCTTTTTCTTTTAGGATGATCATTCTTGAAACCAGCTCCCATATCAAGAGAAAGTCAAATAATCATGTAGAGAGGCCACATGAAGGTGTTCTGGCCAGCAGTGCCGGCTGAATCTCAGCTGCAAGCCAGTATGACCACCAGACAGGGAAGCGAGCAAACCTTCAAGGGAGGCAAGATATAGCCTTCAAACCACCCCAGCCAATGCATGGGGCAAGGAAGAGCCACCACTGGCAAATGTGCCCAAACTGCAGGTTCAGGAGGAAGATATATGATGGTGGTGTTTCCAGTCACTAAGTTTTGTGGTGGTTTTTAAGGCAACCAAAGACAACTAAAAACATTTACTCTGGCCAATGAAAAAATGAATGAAAGTGATGTGTCATTCCCATGTGGAAAGTGTTCATCGCCAGTAGTTAGACATGGAAGCAAGCTTTTCTTCTCTGGAGCAACAATGAGGAAAGAAGTGTGTTGTGGGATGTACCCTCCTTCATCCTGAATCCCTGAGTGACAGGGCTGCCAGCAGAGTCCCTCTACTGACTCATCTTTACCGTGTATCCTGAGCAAAATATAAACCTTTGTTGTGTTGTGTTAATCCAGGAAGACTGTGGAGTTGTTTCCATGACATAATCTAATATGTTCTGACTGACGTAACAGGAGATAATAAAGATAAAAACACACACAAGAAAACTAATCGATAAGATAAACAAAGAAGGATAGTTCTTGAAAAAGCTAAAAAGAAGACTTCTGGTGAGATTATACAAGAAGGCATATAAAAACAATATTATAAATAAAATCAAAATAAAGCATATGTAAAACATCAAAAGGAGAACATTATTATCAAAATGAGCATGCAGTTAAATTTGAGAATTTGGATGAAATGCAAAAATTCCTAGAAAAACATCTTACTGAAACTGACCCCAGAAATAAAATTAGAAATACTAGACAATCTTACTACTATCAAATATACTGAAACAGAAGTTTCAATCTCCCCATAAATAAATCAAAAATACTTATTACAGAGCTTTAGTAATTGTGTGTGTGTGTGTGTGTAGCATTGAAAGGATAAAAACAAAACAAAACAAAAACTTAGTCAATGTGGCAGAACAGCCCATAACCAATCAACCATATGTAGAATGTTGATATATGACGGATATGAAGAAAGTAATTGAAATGGATCGGTGGCAATTGATTCTCCTCAAGGAAAAAATAGGCAAATAAATCTCAATTTCTATAACACACCACACATATATATCATTTATATGTATGTGTGTATACATAATAAAATGAACAAAAAGACAAGTAAAAGAATGATAAAACTCAATTTCAAGACGAAGTTTACATTTGAGGATAGAGAGTAGAATGGAATGAGTTCAGCATATAGAAAGAAATTTGCTATTAGAGATATTCTAGTTCAAAATGGATTCATGAAAATTTATTTTACTATAAATAAGCCACATAGAGATCAATGAGGATTATGCCTGAGAATCAAATATTAATCAAATTATCAAATGAGTAATTCTATTTTATGCAACTAAAATTCAATTCCAAAGAGTATGGAGGTTATGTATTTGAATTCACTGCAAGTAAATGATGGGAAAGAGTTAGACATTAGGTTGATCATATGTCTGGACTGTGCTAAGATTTCCTCATTATCTGTTTTATTCACGTTAACCTGATCTCCGTAGTTAATTTTCAATATTAATAACTTTAATTCATTCTAATAATGGACTAGTCTAAAATTTTATTTCTTTCATAATGTCCATAGATCATTAGTAACTTGATATTTTAATTATTTACTCTTGTTTTCTCTATACATCTAAGAAAATAATACAGGACACTAAACACCCACAAACATACACACACATATACACACACATATATACACACACATAATATAATTCAGTGTTAGGAGAAAGCACACAGGAATAAAAACCAGTATCTTTGAGCCCTGGCTTGTCCTAGCTGCAATACCCCCGCATCATTATGTCTGAGGGACAGCAAAGGACATTGATATAAACGGATAGAATTCATAATTCCAAGATCTTGCAGTCAGGGCTCCCATTACAATAGTGCTGATCTGCCATCTTTTCTACCAGGAACTTTCTATGGGGTGATGACCCTAGAGACCTGATTTATTCACAGGACTCGCCCAGAAAATAATGACCATCTTGAGAAATCTTCAGAATTTCAACATTTTAAAAAAAAACTATAGTATTATACTTTCTGTCTATATGTTTCAAATGCAATAAATTATTTACTCAACATATATTAATTGCCCTATAATTGAACTATCCCATTTCCAGCACCAAGCTTTTCAGAAGTGACTTGGTTCAACTCTGAGATACAATCTGCCTTACACATCTCTATGAGCCGTGGTCAGGTCTGTGTTTTCATTCTCTTTGTCTTGGCACAGTTGTTCTAGAACTCTGGGCAGAGTCAGAAAACTAGCTGGTAAAGCTGCCCACAATGGCTTTTGGGTTGAGGTTTTCTTACGGTGTCTACCCCACTCTCACCTGTGTCTGGCTCCTAGAGACAGAAGTATAAGCAGAAGCAAAAAGAGGGAACCAAAAGAACTATGTCTAACATTGCCAAAAACAGCTGTACAAACGAAGTCTTCTCACAACCCTCTTTTCATCCTCTCCCTTGTGATTTTTTTTTTTTTTTTATCGTATCCTTATACCAAAAAAGGACTGAAGAATTAGCACAGGCTTAGTTTTGTCAAATGGACCAAACCCATGAGCTAACTTAATAATCCTTTTCTGTCCTCCCAAACGTTTGGATATAAGACACAGAGTCGTGGAAGAGACTTTAAGATTAGGGGAGCCACTCAGGAAGATCCAGAAAGTGGAGAGGGTCAGAGCTGAATGCCCTCAGCTCTTGTGGTCCTTAGATATGATAATGATCATGATGATAGCCTGCCCTAAAGCAGTCAACAGTATTTAAGGGATCATGTCAACATGCAGGAGTGAGCCAGTTCAGGGTGGAGTGCCATCCAGGGTGATGTCAATCATGGTGCTTGCCCCCCACCCACCCCTCCAACCCAGGTGCTCTAAATACTCAATGAAGGAAGAAATGAGTCGGGTTCAATGAATTGTCTCGATGTCAACACCAAGTGGTAGGAAGAACCCGTATACCAGTGGAGTAAGCCCAGCATCCAGCTCGGACTCTCCTGTCACTAACAATTTCTGATGAAATACATCACACACAAAACACCTTCAACACAGCTCTAATAGTGTTGCTCCATTTTTAGTAGAATATTCGGTTTTAAATTATCAGTAAGAATCACGGCTTAATAGGAATGATTCTCACACCCATGGTGCATATGCCAGGACTTCTCAGACAACAAAAGCAGAGCCACAGTCAAGGCTCCACTTGATGGGGAAGACACTGGGGACATTTAGCATAATGAAAATAAATAATGCCAGCAAGTCAGTGAATTAATTACGAGGAAGCATCGCTACGGAATTCCTTTAACTCTGGAAGAGAAAAGCATTGAGAGGTAACTCCATTACACAGAATGAAGATTGAGGCTGTTCATATTAGTAAGAAATTTCAACAAGAAAACCTGCTATTTTCCAAGACCAGAGCTGGGAATTCTAGACCTGCAATGTTCTCTAGCAAAGTCACCCAGGGAAAGTCAAAAGCCCTGTGACCCTGTGACAACGTAGCAGTTGCATGACCTTGAAGAGATGAGTTCACTTCTCAGGGTCTCAGTATCATCATCTGTAGAATGATCACCTTTCTGGCTCTAATGCAATGTGACTACAGTATTCTTTCACAGTAACAGTGAAAATGCAGCTACAAGACCTAGGAACAGCTAACAGTCCTGGAGGTTTACTTTATGCCAGGCATTGTTCTAAGGACTTTGCATGTACTAATTGAGACCATCAACTTACAAGGCAGGTACCATGTCATTTTACAAACAAGGAAACTGAGACATAGGTTAAACAATTTTCCCAAGGTCACAGAAGTAGAAATGGACAAAGCCACAATTCCCACACAGCAGATGCTCTCAATCATTTCACTCCACTGTCCTTTTAAAACAGGAAAGGAAGGTGCCATGTATATATTTAATCATACATTTCAGTATCCAAAGGATGCTTCCAAATCCTTTCTTGCTAGGTCCCTAAATTGCAACCATCTTTCCTGCAGAAAATTACAGTTTTTCCATGGCCTTTGTTATACCGCAAGTAAATTATAACTAAAATGACTTAGAGAATTACTGGTTGCAAATTACAAGCACCTGCAGAGTAAGATTTCTTGCGTGTATAGAAATGCATAAAAAGATGAATCTTTAGCTACCTTTACTGCAATACCTAAGAACATGCTCTATTCCCTTCCACACTCAGAATTATGAAACTAGAGAAAGCATGCACAGAATTTCCTGCTCCTTAGAGGGGATGTTGGGTACATCCATCTGCCCTCCCATACTCCAATCCCCAAGAAAGGAGGTGATTCTTCCACCTATTGGGGGTGCTGAAAGATTGTCTGGAATAACACAGTTGGTTGCTGTCTACAAATAATTGGGTATGTTAATTTGTTTTGGAAGAATAAAATTCTTTCTCGATGTACAGATAAAAGAACCTCTCTGATAAATCTGCCCTTCGAAAAAATATCTGATGTTGGAAAATTGATTCATAATAAAAAATACTTCTGGTTATTGTTTTAAATATCTAGTTCATTATATCACCATAAAAGAAACAAGGTGGGTCATATTCTCAGTCACATGTATTACCTATTTATAGTTAATAAAAGTGCATACTCTTATTTTAGTATCATACTAAAAAACACAAATATCTACTTTATTTCTCTATCTGACTACTTAAAATTATGGAATACAATTTTTTCATTTATATTGAAATATTGACTATTCCTAATCATAAATTTTAGCCAAAACAAATCTGGCTGGAGCCAGCTGGTATTCTGACAAAATGAAAAAAAAATTATGTCAACCTTTCCTAACACTGACAGGCAAATTTGGAAAACAGCTGGCTGATTTTGGATATAATAAATGAGAGTATTAAATTCTGAAAAAGGGTTTTCATGCACTCAGTAATAAAAACCAGTTCCAAAAAACAAAGTAGAAAAAGAAAAAACAATGAGAACAAGAAAAAAAATTTAAAACCAAGTTACATGATAGGACTTATGACTTAAAATTTCATTTCATTAGTTCTAAGTTTTCTGATGCCAAGGGTCAAGTTTATTTTGTTCCCCATGCCCATAATTACTGCCGTTCCTGGCACTTGGTAGGCACTCAACAGGCTGATGGTGAAAAAATTATAAATCAGATTTTTCATGAATACTCTCCATGATAAACAGCAGAAACTATTACTCATATTATTAAACAATATGTAAATTCAAGACATGCCATCAAATTTTCTATTTACTGAGTTTCATGTCTTCAGATAATTCTTCACAAATATGGGATTAAAACTACTTAATTGTTTTCATGTAGAAATTAACCAAGACTGTGAAGTTTCAATTCAGGATTTATTTTGACGGTATATAAAACTTTGAGGATTACTTTAATTTTAGGGCCAACAGTGCAGAATCATGAATTGATCAAAGGTTGAAATTAGATGAAATCACTTTGTGAACAATGTCAATCAGGGAAATATTAAATCAAAATGAAGCTTGCTTTTTTCTTTTTAGTATGCATTCCAAATCACTTCTACAAAGGCAACTACATACAGCAAAAAAAAATCTCTATGTACTAGCATTATGCTAAGAGCATTTTGTAGTCCAAATGCTGTTTTGCTCTAGGAGGCTAGGGATGTGCTTTAAGAAAATTGCCAAACTTCTATAAGAACCGATGAAAGTCTAATGGAAATCAAAATCAGGCAGATTCAGGGGGAAAAAAGGAATCTGTCCAAGATTTTAGGCAGCAAAAATAGATCTGCTTAGCTCCTGATTTGCATGGCAGCCCAGTTATTCAAGTAAAGTGCTCCAGCATGGAAACCTTGGCAGGGTCCCAAAGCAGCCATTCCCACCTCCC
This sequence comes from Rhinopithecus bieti, assembly GCF_001698545.2. NCBI lineage: Eukaryota > Metazoa > Chordata > Mammalia > Primates > Cercopithecidae > Rhinopithecus > Rhinopithecus bieti. Next base: position 1,809,670 of record NW_016807891.1, read on the forward strand.
AAGGTAGACCTCTCTGAAGCCAAGCCCTGCCAGCCCAAGAAATGAACTCATCTCTAATTACACGAACACAGCTTTACCTTAGCCCTATTCTATCTTCAAATGTCCCTACCCCAGTCATCGTTGACTATCTAGATGGAGAACATGTTTTAGAAAGCAGAGATGTTGGTTATGGTGCTTCCAAAATCAAAATAGAAACAGGTTGTTGGGGGCCCAACATCATCCCAGTCCCGACTCAGGTCCACTTTCAGAACACAGGGCACACTGCTCTTAGGCATAGCTCCTTCCGACTTGGTCCTGCAGCTGGTCTCTGCCTGAAGGTGGCTTTTCTACCAGACTGAGTTACCCTCCCTGATTCTGGAACATTTCTGCACAGCTTATCTCTTTGAAGGGTGCACATAGTAGACATGAGACCATGAATTAGGTACGGCCAAGAACAGGATTCATTTCACTCTCTCTGGACCTCACCATAGGTGACAGGCATGCTGTGGGAAATGCCCACTTTGTGCTTAAAATGATTTAGCTGAAGGCAAGAGGAGCATGAAAATGATTGATTTATCAAGGAAAAGTAAAGATGTTTGGATAACATTGTGAAAAGAATACCACTCCCACAGATGCACCAAGCAAACAGGAACATAACGAAATTGAATACAGAAACACAAATATAAAAAGCAAAGACAATTCAAAGAAGGGTACTTTAAACCCAATCATGCTAAATCTGAGTGACCCATTCAAGAATCTCCATCAACGAAGTTTAAGAAATTAGAATTCTCTATCACAGAAAACAAAGTAGTGTGTGCAGGGGAAGCATGAACTTCACACTTGTCTTTAGATATATTAATGCTGCTAGAAATAGGTCATCACCTGCTCCTTTCTATTTAGAAGAGAACAAGCCAGAGCAGGTTTGAATTACAGGTTCAAGAGAATCGCAAGCCGAAATGCCCCAGCAGAACAGATTTCCAAAGGAAAACTCTGATGTTTCTTTTCTTCCTAGCAAGTAAAAAACAGTAAGTAGATGTCTTTAGAGATCCTGCTTGCCCATGAGACTGAGCAAAAGTCTCTCCCCAAGTCCTTTTGTTCCTAAAAGTAGTAAAGAGAAATAAAAATGCCATTCCAGAGAGCATAGAAGGGTGGTTCCATGTGGAGAGAGTGAGGGCTGCTCCGGACGCATATCTAGACTACAGGGATCAAAAGGTACTCTCTGCCCTAGGTTTGATAGTACAAGAGCCAGTGTGTGATCTGTGACTTCATGGCCTCCTACATTCTATTTTCTATTCTTACCTCATTGAACTCAATCAGTAGACGGCTACCATTGAGTGGTGTGGGGAAATTTTTTTATTTTTTGAAAACATGATGTTAACAATTCTTCCCATGCATAACATTTGAACACCATCTGGCTCTGGATATCCGAAACAAATTGCCAAATACCAAGAACAGCTATTTTATGCATGGTGAAACATAAGCAAAATCCACTTCTTTGGTGGTGGACACATATAAATATAGGCACATATTTATATTCTAAGCTAAAAAAAAAAATCACCCAGTGGAGACATTCACAGATCAACCACTGACAAAAAAAAAAAAAAAAATCTCGCTGGATAATCGATGCCTTGCACAAAATCTGCACATGCATGTCACAGGCAGTGCAAAAGTTTGAACCACACACTCAGAGATCAGTAACAGGAAGTTATCGCCATCTACAGACTTCCCGTCACTTTTCAAGGGAGTGAGCCAAGGATTTCTGCTGGAAAAATATAAACTGGCAAAACTGGCTGTTGAGCTGCATTATATTCCTAGTGATAAATCCACTTTAATAACCTGTCCAAAACCCTAACCACGTTACTTCTCCAGAAACGGGAAAGCAACCGTCCATCCCAAACGCTTCTTAACTGTAGACCCTGAGATGAAAGATTCACAAGTCAACACCCCATCACTTTCTGTCTATCGGGCTAAAGGGCTAAATGATTTTAGCAAAGGCAAAGATGTATACTTAATTTTTCTTCTTCATTTTCCTTGTCATTAACCACTTTCCCAAGGCAGGCTTTCTGCAGAGTTGAATAACGCCCAATCCAAACGAAAATGCCAGCTGCGGGGCCGTGCCAGCGGAACCGGGCAGGAGACAGCCACTCGCCCAGGAAGCCCAGGGCTGATTCTGGGGAGACCTATTCGAGCGCTGCGGGCAGCGGCGCCCGGCAGAAAGCGCAGAGTTTGCCAGCGGTGTGCAAAGATGCAAAAAGCACACGCCCTGCCCGTCCACCTGGTGAACACCTCGGCAACTTTATTTTGGGAAGAGCCTTCCCAGGAAACTTTTTTCTCGCCCGCAGCCCTTGCCAGAGCCCACCGGGCTGCGGGCCGACAGGAGGAGCAGGGAGCCGCGGGCCGAGGGGCTGCCGCGGGCCGCGGGGCAGCACAGAGCGGGACGCGGCTCGGCTGGCCCGGGTCCTCTCGGGGCCGGGGAAGGCGAGGCGCTGGATCCGCGGGGAAGCCACTCACCAGCCCGAGCGCGAAGAAGACGGCGAGCAGGGCGAGGCAGGCGCCCATGACGATGAGCAGCAGGAAGACGATGAGCGGGTGCTGCTGGCTCATGCAGTAGTAGGACTCGTAGAGCCAGTCCCGGGACCGCGGCAGCCCGTCTCCGCCGCCCGCCGCCTCCTCGGCGCGGTCCCGCAGGTAGCGGCGGCGCCGCATCGCCTGCTGCCACATCGGGGCCGCTCACAGGGCGCCCGCCGTGCGCGCCCGG
>NW_016807891.1:1814959-1826541 GCF_001698545.2 Rhinopithecus bieti
CCACAGCGCGGGAGGGGGCGGGTTCCACGGGGCCTTCAGCCCGCCGCTCACCGCCCCGCGCGCAGCCGGCCTCTGTGCAGGGGCGGTGTAGGCCCCCACCCGACGGCCGGACTGCAGGCTGGGGACTGCGGGGGCTGGACGGTGGGGGGAGTGGCTAACTTGGGGAGCTCCCGCGGCGCCCTGGCCAGGGGTTGTCCTCGCCCGGCGCCCTCCCACACTCAGCCACCGGGTCGTCCACCTCCTCTACCCTATCCGGAGTGCAGCGTGGGTGGGGTGGGAGGGACAGCCCTCCCCACTAAGAAGTGAGAACACAGCCTAGGGGGTGGAGGGAGGGAGTCCCACCCCCCGACTCCTCCGCCCCACCTGGCTCAGAGCACTGCGGGGCTCCTAAGCTCCTCTCCAGTACCTCAAGGGCAGCGGGCAGGGACGCTGCCACCCTCCTGTTCCCCACCCCTTAGTGGGCTGCGGGGCCTGCTCCCACCCTCCCCCACAGTCACAGAGCACAGCCGGGGTCAGAGGACCCGGGGGGTCCCTCCTTTAGTACGCGGGTCGGAGGACAGCGGGGGACTCCCTCCTTTTCACTCTCTTGGGGCCCTGGAGGGGATTTCCCACCTTTCCCGCCTCCCCGCATTGGGCACGGGTTTACCGTCCAGCCCTTCTTCCCCTCAGCGCAGCGGGGTTGAGGGCTCTCCGATCCTCTCCACCCTTTTGAGAGGGCCGGGGCTCCCTGCAAGGGCGGCGGGGCGCGGAAACGCCAGAGGACACTAACTGGAGACCTGCACGATGTGGAAGTGAAGCGGCAGTGACTGCACGGGGAGCCCCCGCCACGGCCTCGGGGGGCAGCCTCCCTTGCGCCCTGCACGCTCAGCTTCAGTCACAGTTTGGAGGTGCCATATAAGCCTGTGGTATCACAGGTTTACAGAGGTGCCCCGTGGCTGGTCGTGGTCCTCGCTGAGCCCCTCTGCGGAGCGGGAATGGCGGCAAAGGGGCGCTGGGGAGAGCGGCTGGGCGCGGGGGCGGGCGGCTGGGCCCTGGGAGTTTGGGGGACTGGACGCAGGAGGCGCTAGAGACCCGACAGGAGCCTTGGGAGCAGATGTCATCAGGGACAGTGTCCCCTCCCGACACGCGTGGGAGCGGAGGCCGCTGGCCCTCGCCCTGGGGGCCGAAGGGGCTTCATCGCTGATCACCAAAGGAGCCCACCCTTCTGGAGGTTTCCTGCTGTTCGAGTGTAGTACGGCGCAAAGAGCCCCCACATCCCACCTCCTCCCCCAAAGCCTTACCCTAAAGAATCCAAGGCACAGGGACCCTCCCTTCTCCTGCCACCAGCGAGCAGCCCAGAGGGCAGCCCCAGAGGGCTGTTCCATATACTTTTCATCTCTTCCAGGAGATGACCAGTTCTCAGGACTCAGCCTTTGTCACCACCTAAGACCTCAGAACCTTCTCGAATGGCCCCATGCCCCGCCTCCCTGGCTGTCGTGTCCTCCTCGCTGGCAGAGGACATGTAAGTTAGGTGGCTGTGTTACCCTGAGCACAGGGCCAGGCTGGGCACGGAGACCCAGGCGGGATCCTTCTAGAGGTTTTCATTTTAGCAGCAGTCAGTGCCCACGGGGCCTAAGGGTGAGGGCTCAGGAGCTGCACAGCTCACCTGCAGATCTCACAGAGACCGGAGGCAGGGAGGTGGCCGGGAAGACTGGGCTCAGGGCAGCGTGCAGGACATCAGGTCCGGCCCCACCAGGCTCCATAGTCCCTGGACTTCCCTCCTTCTGAGGACCTGGAAACAAGGAGTGGAGGAGGAGGCAATGGGTGGGAGGGGGTCCCCCTGAAGCGTCCTGTAGGTCCCAAGGCTCACCTCCCACCGTGGGTCATCCTGCCCTAGGAGCAGAAAGAAAATCTCTTCCCTGCAGGGTTTATGGACTGCCGCCTCGACCCCTACTCCAACACCTTCCTGTGACTGTAACCCGGGTAATTTCAACCTCAGACCCTCCCATCAATCCTCACTGGGCTGGGTGCTTTGGCTCGGTGCTTTGCTGTGAACCTGAGGATGTGATTATTATACTCCCAGATTTTAGGTTTTTGAAGGTTCTGAGAGCAAGCTTCAATGACAGACAACACTGATGAATCCCCGGTATAAATATCCAGAACCCAATCCCTTCCAAGGAAACATGGTTGAGTGGGAAGCTGGACACGGTTTCTATTGTGTTGGTTCTGTCTTCCTCCTGCTGTGTGCTTGGTCTTTCTGGGGTGGGCAGACTTGCACATTTCCAGTCCTTTCCTGTGTTAGCAACAGGCTAATTATTTATCTTCTCTCCAATCCTTGCTTCTTCTTTACCCCTTGTATTGATAAATGTTTGCCTTCGCCCACTCAAGAAGGAAGAAAAAATAAATAATCTGTCATTTAGGTTTATGCTAAAAGAGCCAAAAAACTTGTGAGGAAAAGGAAATGCTTAATTACTGTTTCCTTCTTCCTAGTGGGGAAGTGGAATCTTTTAAATATCCATTATCTATACCATATATATGTTCTCTGTATGGTAAAGGGAGTCTTAAGACGTTTAAGAAACTTTGTTACAATGTAATGACATGGAGATTATTTTACCCTTGACCCTTTTGAGTTTTTTTGATTCACTCATCCTTTCATCAGTCATTCAACTAACATTTTGTACCTACCATGTGCTGGATGAAGGGGGCAGGGTGAGGGAGTTGGAAAGACAGGGATCCTGGGACTCTTGTATTAGTTTCCAATTTACTTTGAAAAGTAGGGCTACAAGAAGTGAAACAGGAACAAAAATCAACATTCCTACTCCTCCTTTCCTCCTGAACACTACAATTTGAATGTCATCATCATAGACACAGGACTTGGAAGGAAAATAATAGAAAAATCAAGAATATGTGAGGGCTTCTCTGAGGCTTTGTTGGATCTTTGTTTTGTTTTGATGCTTATTTTTATGGGGGCTTCTGTCGTTGCTTTACGTTTAATACAAAAAAAAGTGAAACAGCACGATCATTGCAGTTGCCGTATTTATGTTTTAGAATAGAGTGCACTAAGTATGCAGGAGTGTGAAATATGGACTCTTGAAACTAAAGGGACCCCAAGGAGTCCTCTGGTTCATTTCTGTGCCTCTGGGTAGCAGGGTAAGGCATGGAGAGCAAGGGGTTCTCCCATGTATTTACTTTGTAGCAATTTATTTGTGGCAAAAAGAAACCTGCTGGGGAATCTCTAACGGGGCCTGAGGGAGAAAAAATAAAAAGCAAACATCAGGAAGCAGAAGTCGTCTTTCCTGTAACGCTAGAGGGCAGCCCTCTATCCTCAAAACCCAGCAAGCAAGGCTGACTTTCTGGGTCTGTGACTTGTGCAGCTGGTTTAAGGTTCTGCTGTCACCACCCTGAAATTCTTAAAAATTTTTCATCAAAGGGTTCTACATGTCCATTCTGCCCGTGGCCCTGCAAATGAGAAAGACTGTCCTGGTAAAAGGTCACACTAAACGGCACTCCAGTCTGGGCCTGCAGGCAGAGCCTATGGCAGGCCAGCCAAAGGACAAGGCCTCCTCTGCCTGTGAACTCAAGCCACCTATCCCCTCCTAGTCTGGTCACCTCTCATGGATTACATACACACTAAGACACACCCAATCGATTATAAATCTAAGCAATCACGCTGCAGGACAGTTTTATGCATCAGCGGGTTTTGGTTTAAAAATAACCCATCTTCTAGCTCCTATTTCAAATCCAGTTAGATTAGCTCAGTCAATGACACCGTCGTGTTCCTCTCAACATCCACAGGGCTCTGATTGATTAAATCAAGGCAGCCCAGCAAACTGCGCCAAGGACAGAAGCAGACGTGTGCCAGCCAACCCGGGGCAGGTTGTAGAGCTGAGCACAGAGTCTTTCCCTGTGTATTCATTTTTCTCTCTGGCAAATACATTACTAAAATGTATATAATAAAGTATAAACAGTATGTCAACAGATTCATTATCACCATGAAATATGCTTTGTGTACCCAGATAACATTTACATTTTTATTGAACCAGAGTCTGGGAATATAGAATCCACCCAACCCAAGCCAGTTTATGGCTTTTAGAAGTCAAATTAACTCTTTCAGTTCATTTAAGCACTTCTTTGCAGTTCAGTTTCCAAAGCATCAACAAAACGTTGCTGACTGTAACATTAAATATGTTCATTTTCTTGTCCATCGAGTGCCGAATAGTCCTTACATGCCTTGAAAAGACCCTACTTTATGGGCTTATTTGATAAATTAAATTTTCAGGGATGATACCAGAATCAGTATTTCAAAAAATCATCTGTAAAATCTGATTTGGGGTGACTCACTGAGATTTTTGCCCCTTAACATGTGAGAAGATGGTACTGGTATTTCAGAACAGACCTTTCACAAATGCCCACTGCCGTGGAGAATTTTACTCCTGGTACTCTTTCAAAATCCATGGACATGCTGCGACTCCTTCCATGAGCACTGAGAGGAGTGACAATAGGTTAATGACTAATCAGTTTCCAGCACGTCTACAACCTCGTGAGAGATATCGATTTCTCGGCTCTTGCACGGACAGTGTGATCTAAAAAGCAATGACTCATGCCGCCGTGGAGATGTGTGCTCAGGATCAGTTGCCTAGAGAGGTGCAGGAAGAGGAGCTTATTTAGCAAGCTTACGGAAATGGATAGTTCAGATACCTTGGCTTTTATTTTTATACCCTTGTGAGCGTCCCTTAAAATAGTCATTAAGGAGTAACTTAATTATGCTCTAAAATTTAAAAAAAAAATGCATATCAAGGGACAAGACATGGCGTCTATGGAACAATGCTGAGATATAGTTCATGTATATTTTTGTCCAATTTCACCTTTCCCACTCAATTCAACCAACGTTTGATTTTAAGCCACTTCACATGTTTTGATTCATGATTTTTTTTAAATCTGAAAATAAATCAAGTTCACTTCTAGTCTTATTCCACACTATAGTGAAGTAATTGTGAATATTCTCAGAATTGCTTCCTTAATGTACTGGGTTTTCTTCCATCTCTGATATCAACTATACATCCTTGGAGAAGTCACATAAGATCTCCAAGCTTCAGTTGATTTATTTTTGAAGTAGGAAAATAAAAAATGGATGAATTTTTCTAAGACTCTTTCAAACATGTTTGTACCACTGCTGGGAAAAGGGATGGATTTTAATCAATATTTTAGACTGAAAGGAAAAAAATTGTTTGCATCCAATTAAAATATATATAAATATAATAAAATTGAACTGCACCAAGAAGGTTGTTGAATTTTGTCTAATTATTTAATAGCAAGTACTATTTCCTTTGGTATAAAGCAAGAAAAAAATGTATTAGTGGTGTGTCATAACAATTAGTAAACACCCACAAATCTTACTTTTGTATTAATATGACCTGTTCCCTCACTAAAAGATAAGTTCTGTCAAGGCAAAAGATTTTGTTTCTTTTGTTCATTATGTTCCTATTACCTGAAATTGGCAAAACACATAATAAGTGCTTAATAAGTATGTGCTATATGAATGAATGAATAAATCAAGAAGGACACAGACAACTTCATTCTTTTAAAAACTGAGTTCAATTGATGAATAATGGCAATATATTACTTTAAGCAAAACTTCATTCGACAAAAATATTTCCAGGTCCTGAAGGGGTTGCCTTTATATGTTTGCTATTAATACTATATTAAACAGTACCCTCCACTATATCTTTAAAAACTTCACCGTGTTTTCAAATTTTAAAGTGGCAAAGTTTTCATGAAAGATTGAACACCTATTGCTACCAATTCCACTTGACCAACAGAGCAAAGGGTAACGGTAGTACATAGAAGATGAGATACTAAAGAAATAATGATAAAATAAATGTGTCCAGGAAAAGAGATTATCTGGAGAAAATTTCATTGAGGTTGGTTTTTAATCAAGAAAAATGGCATCTAGTACTGTGTGTTCCCAGCAACACATCTCGGGCAAAACGTCTTGTGTGTTCCCAGCAACACATCTCGGGCAAAACGTCTTGTGTGTTCCCAGCAACACATCTCGGGCAAAACGTCTTGTGTGTTCCCAGCAACACATCTCGGGCAAAACGTCTTGTGTGTTCCCAGCAACACATCTCGGGCAAAACGTCTTGTGTGTTCCCAGCAACACATCTCGGGCAAAACGTCTTGTGTGTTCCCAGCAACACATCTCGGGCAAAACGTCTTGTGTGTTCCCAGCAACACATCTCGGGCAAAACGTCTTGTGTGTTCCCAGCAACACATCTCGGGCAAAACGTCTTGTGTGTTCCCAGCAACACATCTCGGGCAAAACGTCTTGTGTGTTCCCAGCAACACATCTCGGGCAAAACGTCTTGTGTGTTCCCAGCAACACATCTCGGGCAAAACGTCTTGTGTGTTCCCAGCAACACATCTCGGGCAAAACGTCTTGTGTGTTCCCAGCAACACATCTCGGGCAAAACGTCTTGTGTGTTCCCAGCAACACATCTCGGGCAAAACGTCTTGTGTGTTCCCAGCAACACATCTCGGGCAAAACGTCTTGTGTGTTCCCAGCAACACATCTTGGGCAAAACGTCTTGTGTGTTCCCAGCAACACATCTTGGGCAAAACGTCTTGTGTGTTCCCAGTAACACATCTTGAGCAATATCAGTGAAGTCTCCCAGGATGTATAAAGTGATCATTTAAAACTTCATCCTCGTTGAGGCACAGTGGTTCACATCTGTAAGCTCAGCACTTTGGGAGGCTGAGGCGGGTGGATCACAAGGTCAGGAGTTCAAGACCAACCTGGCCAACATAGTGAAACCCCATTTCTACTAAAAAAAAATACAAAAAGTTAGCCAGGCGTGGTGGCAGGGGCCTGTAATCCCAGCTACAGCTACTCAGGAGGCTGAGGCAGGAGAATCATTTGAACCCAGGAGGCAGAGGTTGCAGTGAGCCGAGATCACGCCACTGCACTCCAGCCTGGGTGACACAGTGAGACTCCATCTAAAAAAAAAAAAAAAAAAAAAAAAAAAAAAGAACTTCCTCCTTGCAGCTTCACTGTGTTGAAACACTGACAGCAAGAAGGCGGAGGTAGGATGCAGTATAATATGTGAGCTCCCTGCATGGCCACACTGATTGACAAGTGTGAAGACCAGTGTAGGGGGTAGAATGAAGAAGAACAACGGCTCAGAATAGGCTTGCTGTTTGCTGGATTTTGTTTGTTCGTTATGCCTAGCGTTTGTGGAAAATGTGATATATTTCTAAATTTAATTTCAAATGCTATAAGGCCCCATGTTCATGGACTGAGTTACGGATTCCCTCTAATAAATCCAGGATTTTTTGCTATTAAATGGAAGACCTCAAAAAGATACCGTAATAAATATGTTAAGTAGCATATTTGAGTGCTGCAGCATGCAATACATATGAAAATCTTCACACCTAAGTGACTGTGCGCTTCTCTTCCAAATAGTATCCCAGCTACACCCTCAGCTCTCCTAAGTGACAAGTCTGAAACTGAACTCAATGTCCCAACCTAACAAACCTTCTCCTGGCTCCAGGAGGCTTGGATTGTCCTACTCTTACTCTGTCACCGGCCCACATCCAAACAACTATTTTTCCTGTCAATGTTACCCAGTATTTTCTCAAGTCTCCCCAGTTTCTTCCCCACCATCGCCTTCCTGCTTGCAGCTGCCCCGCTTTGCCCTCTAATGCCATTATACCTCTCGCTTTAGGCTGCAGAAATAATTGCAGGGAGCCCCCTAAGGTTCTGCCACCACCCCACTCCCACCATTTCTGGACCTATATCCCTGTTTCTTCCTTTGTCTGCAATGGCACCCTTCACCCACACCCCCTCACACCAACTTTCACCTACCCACCACCCTCCGCTTCCCTTGTGCAGAGAGCTGATTCTCATCATCTACATTTGGGGCTCTCCTTGACCTCCCTCCTTCACCCACTCTCAGCGCCATTAGCTGATTATAACACTATTTCAATCCTGATCACTCTCCTAAAATAGCAAGCCACTATTGTTAAGCAGTATTTTGGGTACTGGGAGGGTTAAGTAAAAGACATGTTGAGAGTACATCTTTTTAGTAATGCATTATGACGATGACTAGCATGCAGGCTCATTTTGTCCTTTATTATTTAAAAAGCATGATCATTGATATCACTATGAGCAAGGAATTCTAAACACTGGGATTTTTTAAATAAGATGAATACACAGATAAATAGTGACTAAATTTTACATAAAACTAGTTAAGAAAATACTGTCAGAGTAATAATTGATATTTCAAATGAATAATCAATTGAACCTTCCTGAAAGAAATAGAATCTGCTTTTTCCCGCACGTGAGCCACCTGAAATGTACTTCTCTCAGCTCTTATTTCAGTGCAACCTGGTGCCTGGGACAATGTTTAGGGAAGGTTGCTGGGCTCACGTGGCCATTTGCCTCCAAATGACCAGATATGGTTCATGTACGAACTCTATCAAGACAAGCTGTATTTACATTGTTACTGAGAAACGTTGAAGACATTTTCATGCTCAGCAGGCAAAAGGAATAAAAAAGCAATCTTCACCCAAGACCCTCATTATTGCATTACAGTCTAATAACTAATACATGGGGAAAAAAAAATCTGTCTCCCTGCTGCAGGGAGCTGTTCTACTAAATATATTCTTCCAAGGAGCCGACAAATGAAAGACTTATTTTAAACATTTAAAACATATACACTTAGAAATCTTAAAGATATTAATATTAAAATATCTAGATTAAAATATAGAAACCATATATCAGGCTTGGAGGTTGCTCAGTGTTGCTTCGAATTACGTTATATCAAGTTTCATTAGAGTGCAAAGTATCTACTCTTAAGATAGACAGTTTGTAATTATGTATTGTTACAGGGTTGCATTTACTTTTTTATGTGAAGAGAAAAGTATGTAATTATATTTCATCTTTAAATTTGCACATAATACAATTACGTCTGTTTGGGACAAAATTTTACAAATGTAGGTTGTAAGTCCTTGTGGCCAACCCTCTACATTGATGGTGTGGAAAAGTATCCACAGCCATCTTCTTTCCCTCTTTCAACGGTGTTTTACAGGAAAATTCAAGGGATGAAAGACTTGCGAAGTTTGACATCAGGAATCACAGGTGTAAGTGCGTAACAAAATCGGATTAGTCCAGTGATTCATACATTGCCCATCAGATGTCTTCTTTCACTGGGAACCTTTCAGAATGTTTTTGCTTCCTGTGAGTAAAGTATTCTTGACCCAAATAATATTCGGCCCTTTTCTTCTCCAGGGTCTATCAGTCATGTTTCAGTGAATTACATCTAAACAAAAGGGCAAAACGGAATTTACAAAATGATTTTTGTGCTTAGCCTGGTCCTTAGACTTCTTTTAGAGCCCAGAGTTTAAGAAAGGGCTCTTAGGCTGGGCGAGGTGACTCAACGCCTGTAATCCCAACACTGTTGGTGGGTGAGGTGGGCGGACATCTTGAGCCCAGGAGATCGAAACCAGCCTGAGAAACATGGAGAAACCCCGTCTCTACACAAATACCCACAAAAGTTAGCCGAGTATGATGATGTATGCCTGTGGTCCCAGCTACTCAGAAGGCTGAGGTGGGAGGATAGCTTGAGCCCAGGAGGTCAATGCTGCAGTGAGCCGAGATCACACCACTGCATTCTAGCCTAGGCAACAGAGCAAGACAAATAACCATGGAGATTTGTATTAAGAAATGCTGAACTGCTATTGCCCAGGTATGTTTCTTATTTTTATTTTTATTATTATACTTTAAGTTCTAGGGTACATGTGCATAACGTGCAGGTTTGTTATATATGTATACTTGTGCCATGTTGGTGTGCTGCACCCATCAATTCGTCAGCACCCATCAACTCGTCAGCACCCATCAGCTCGTCATTTACATCAGGTATAACTCCCAATGCAATCCCTCCCCCCTCCCCCCTTCCCATGAAGTTTCTTATTAAATAGATTGCCATAACCAGAAGCAGAAGGGATACTGGTTCCACTCAACACTTTCAATCCAGTGATTGTTAGATGCATAAACCATTGAAATGTCTAAAATGTTTTAAAGCATTTAAAAGATGATTACTCATGCTTATTTACCTTCTTTTTGATCATTGCCCCAGAATAATTTATAATATTCTTACACAAGGTCTTATAGTATAAGACCTTTAGGGAAAGCTCCACACTGTTTAAGCTGCTCAGACAACTGGATACTCCACATTCATGATCTTGTTTAATTAATTTACTTATGTTTACTGTAATATATATGTAATCCTGTAATCCTTTGAGTTTTATAGCTTCTTTTAGCCATCTGGAAGCTTTTCTGTTTTTTTAATTGACTAACGATTGATCGATACCCCACCCAATTCCCAAGAAGGATTAGTGGATTAATGGCAGTCCTCTGGTTGTTCTATTTCAAATAGTGCTTAATTAAAAAGATAATTCCAACTGGTTTAAAAATAGGTGGAATATAAATTTCAATTAAATAATAGTGGGAGTAGGGAGTAAGCAACTAAAGATAATTAAAACATAGCAAATTTTAAAATGATTAATGAGCACATACAAAATCTAGACTTGATTATTTTAGAATGTGTATTTAATTTCAGAAATGAACTCTAAGAAATGATGGTGGGAAACTAAGACCATAGCAATACGAGTAACCAAGCAGAACCTGGGCTCAGAATCTCTATGTTGCACAGTGTGCCTAATGGAGCTTTCTTTCGAGGCGTAACTCAGAAAAAAAAAAATGCTTCCCAGCAATACACTTCTCAAGTAGAGCTCACCTGAGCTTTATTTTTCTATAAGTGATTTCAGCTTTTCACAGAGCCCCATCTCTGGGGTAGGGAGGAGAGGAAGTTGTTGGAGTGCAGTGCCATCAGTCGGGATCTGTAACAGGGCTTGTCTCTGTGTCCCCACCCAAATGTCATCTTGAATTTTAATAATCCCCATGTGGCAAGGGTGTGACCAGGGGCAGGTACTTGAATCACAGGGGTGGTTTCCCCCATGCTGTTCTCATGATAGTGAGTGAGTTTTCGTGAGAGCTGATGGTTTTACAAGGGGCTTTCCCCTTCACTCAGCACACATTGTCTCTCCTGTCACCTTGTGAAGAAGGCTCCTTGCTTCCCCTTTGCCTTCCACCATGATTGTAAGTTTCCTGAGGCCTCCTCAGCCATGCGGGACTGTGAGTCAAGTGAACCTCTTTCCTTCATCAGTGACCCAGTCTCAGGTATTTCTTCATAGCTGCGTGAGAACAGACTAATATAATCTGTAAGTGGGGTTACAGAGTGTATCACATAAGATTGCGTTATATAAAGGGGTTATATTTATATACAAATAACCCCTTATTTTGTATATATCTATGTATAATGCCCTTTATATATAATATAAATATTATATAAATATTAATATGTATGTAACCCCTTTATATACAGATTTATATACATTTATATAGATATATTTATATATAAATACAAATATGTATAGAGATAAATTATATAACCCCCATATGTATGGTGTTACAGATTGTATCATACAAGCTTGAGTTATATAAAGGGGTTATATTTACATATATTATATATAATATATATTTATAT